>NW_014554664.1:646267-754845 GCF_001313825.1 Dinoponera quadriceps | reverse complement strand
ATATATATATATATATATATATATATATATATATATATGCTTTTTAGCAAAACTGACTTTTCAATCGTAGGTTGAATTTATGCCGAATAAAAGAAAAAGTGGTCTGTCATAAGAAAATATCGACGTTTCGTGTTCAAGATTCCGTACAAAAAGAAATTATACTAGTGCTCAAAGAGACAAAGTGCTCAAAGAGAGATTCTACTGGCATTGTTTTTTATTTTTCTTATTCTATATTGTAAGCAGCCCGGGCGCAATGATTTTAATATTGACGAGTTATTTTAATTCATACCTAAGAAAATGTAAATAAGTTAAAGTTAACGTATTTTTTACGCTAATTAGTTCAAGTTAAAAGTTAACTCATTGAAAATTAACCAAGTTAAGTTAAAAGTTATTCACTTTTAACCGAACAACTGCTTATTAGCCAACCTTGACTAAGCGTATAAATATCATCCTAACAAAGTCTGGATCGCCGAGCAAAAGATATTAACACCCAAGAGTTGTCAACTGTTCAGTGAAAACGTCACCAAGCTATTGGGCGACCAAGCGAGTGTTCTTGAGCGGCCGAAATTTCGATCACAGTCCACAATCCACGGATCGTCCGTCCTCGCAGATCTCGGCACAGCCGGCGGTAGATTCGAGCGTTCGCGGTCGAAACCTTGATCCGGCGCGCGTTCTCGCGATCTCGAGCCGTCGGGAGATACGTGTCACCTCATTCCCGGCCACGTTCCATCACAGAACCGACATCGGACGCGCCCGATCACTCGAAGGGAGGATTGGAGATCGCCGCTACGATCGCAGTCCTTAAGCTTTTGAGCGAGCGACGCGGGTTCTCCGAGGCGCGACGGATCGATTTCGCGGACGGTGGCCTCGCGGACAAGGCGGTGACTTACAACTCGTAATGCGATCATCTCGCGCTGCGATGTGTGCGGGATCGGGCTCCGATGGTGGTTTCCAATGAGACGAGCCGCACTGACTATTGTAGAAGCGTCTACGGTCGCTTATATACGAGGACCTTCACCGTGATCGGGGCACACTCGAAGAAAGCACTCGCTCGTTCGCTCTCTTTCCGACTAGCCTCACGTTCGCCCGATCTCGTCGTCCCCATCTTCTCCGGCTTTTTCTGTCGTTCCTTTTTGCGATTAGTACTCCTCTCCGAGCGCTAACTCGCAGGTTCGTCGAACCCCGGTGGGCCCGGCGGCACGACGGGGAGAAGGCTGCTGGTAAAAGGTCCCGACGGGCCGGCCGGCCGGCGAGATCGGCCGTTCGCGGTCACGAGAGGAGGCACACCCTCGCCGAGAGATCGCATCCCGCGAGGATCGGCGCGAATTACTGCTGACCTGGCTGATCGTTCGAATCTATTTGTGTAATAACGAATTTTCATTTGGAGAAAGACAGCAGAGTGATGCGAGACGGGAAAGTGATCTATCATGTGTCTGGGGTAACGCGTTATCGGAATATACGAGTACGGAAAAAGTACGGTGGGTCGTCGCGCAAAAGAGAAAGTACGAGGTAAAAAGGAACTCGGAGAAGAGAGATCCTTTGAATTAACGCGACTATATTGCAAATTTAAACGTGCTACTTTTATACGCGTAAACTAAATCTAAAAATGAGACGTTTGACTGAAGTTTTTTGCACATGTTGCTCACCGTTTTAGGTTACGCCACTTAAGATGTTTAATCGTGCTTTTACAATTACAAGTTAACACGTCCAGCCGTGTTAAATGACGTGATTGAAAACGGTGTGTAAGGAAAGTTTTAGTTTAAAATAACACACTGGGATTCGCAGTGCATGAACGAACGAAACGCGTTTTGGTTGATGGAAGCAAAACTTCTGGCTTTAAGGCTGAATTTGGTTCATATAAGCCAAAAACTCCTGTTTCCTCCGATCAAAACGTGTTTACTCGCTCGTTCATGGTCACACTAATTCAACTAATCTTTTTTCTCAATAAAATGTAATAAGAAAGTGAGCATCAGTAGTCAGAAAGAAATATACAAAGAGAGAGCGTATGAAATTGAGTACAAAATAATTGCAGATAAGTCATAAAACGAAATTAAAGCGGATAAAATAAATAAATGTATGTGTGTGTCGAAAATCATTAAATTTTTTTCATACGTAATAAGTCCGATTTCCTTGTGGGTTGACCGACATGGTTTCTCCTCAATGAAATTGAGCTAAACTTTATAAACATCTAAATATAAAGTTTAAACAGAAATTTTCCAGCGCCTTTGCATCGAAAATTGCATGGCGATCGCAGTTCCTCGTTAGGTAATCTGGGTAAGCGGACGCAGGAACGTTCACGGATAGGAAGTAAAATAATTTCGAAACACGACTCGCCGCACAATTTCCGCATGAAACGAATACATACCAGATAGTGGAGAACGGATAACGGTCGACGGTGCACTTCTCAAAAGGTGTGACGCTGATTTGCCAGCGAAACGAGAGTGAAAGGACTATCTCCGAAGAAAGGCGACGGAAATTCACAAAGTAACAGGACCGATCTGTAGTTTATCAGGTTCGCTTCCACCGACGCGATACATTCGCTACGCGAAGGCGAAATTCGCGGTCGGTGGTGCGTCTGTTCGGCGCGAGTTCATTGTCAGTCGACGACGCACGACGACGGTCACCAAAATCGTACAATTGTAAATTGTAAACAATCATAAAAATATAAAAATCATCCGTGAAAATTGAAAGAAAATTATTTATCAAAATCGTAACATTTATTTCCGTGAAAATAGCAAACAATGTGAAATTTTCTGTGAAAATAGCAAACGTTTTCTAAAAAAATGTCAGAATCATTTAGCGTTTTCGGGAAGTCTCAGCATTTCCTTATTTATGTCTATTAACGGGACTTAATCGAGAATATAAACACTTTAATATTTATTCTGGCATCGGATTGAATCGCCTCGCGCTTTGCTTCACTTCATTTTTCCATGATAAGCACGCGAGTCCGGTTCGCGCTTTCTCCCGTGAGAATTCTCGATAAAACCGCGCGTGTATTTATATCGCACGGTTGTGTTACTAGATTCAGATTACAAAGACAAAGGAAAGAATGGGAACAAAAGCCGCGGGTGAAATCCAAACCGCTGAAACCGCGCAGCAATATCAGAACAAGATCGGCTAATAGAGAGACGCGAGGAAAATTTGAGTTAAATAAATTAATACCTTCGGCTCACGTGTTGGACGTACATAAACCTCGATTACAGTTTCTGATGCAATATCGACAGCAATTATTCCAATTTTGCTACGTATAATAAATATGTACACTCAATATGTCACAACTCATATTTCTATCTGTAATATTCGTCACATCCTTATTTGATTACTTATGTTTCTCTCTCTCTCTCTCTCTCTCTCTAATTCATTTAATAATTAATCTGTGTAATTTATAAATCAAAACACAATTCAATTCAAACTCATCTATTATCTGCTTGCCTCTATTTAATAACTTGCGTATTTAACGTACAGTTAGTGGCAAAAAGGTTAAGATATTTTTAGCTAGATGAACAATTTATCTCTTAGAGAAGGTAACTAGCAAATTATATTTTCTGAGAATTACTAAAAACAAATTTTTCGTCAGATACAGATTCGTTGCAAAGTTCATTGAAGAAAAAAATGTTGCAACTTTTTCTCCAGTGACTGTGCGTGTGTTCGGATAATTTTAATCTCACTCGAGATAAGTGATCGCGTTATAAGGATAATAAAAAAATGATAAAGGAAAGCAACCTGTTCACCCCGCTTTTGCTTTCCTCCGCACCGTCACCGTTCACCATTCACTGCTGCGTTAAAAATCAGAAATTAGTTTCTCGCATTCAGAGCGAAATGCGGGTCAACTGATCGCCGATCTGTGGAAGCGGCGGAATTAAGATTTCGCACGGGCATTGAACGTGTGCAGTTGAACGCTCATATCCGCGCTATTCCGCTTGCGCCTGCAGCTCTCCCGCGATTACAGATTAATTAGCGTTAATCTCGCTGGCTCGAATTTCACTAATGATTCGAGCGTGGATCCCGGGCGTGGGTCTCTGCGTTACATGATCGCACACACCAATCTGAACGCGATCGTCTTCATGTGAGCACGCTCATTAAAAACGCGTTAATTCCCGATTCAAGCGTGGCGCGCGGTATTATTGTTAGCCAGCCGGGCACGGATTCGCCGACTTTCATTGAAAGTGAGAGGAGAAAGAGAGGATCGCGCAAATAATTTTACTTTTGCCTTTGTGCGCTGAACCGGTTTTTGTCCTCGTTACCGGAACCTCTCTCGATCCCGCGGGAGCTTCGATAAAATCGCCGCGAGAGAGATCCCGCACCGCAGAATTACCGATAATTGATCCTTTGTTCTCCGTAGTGAGCCGATCGGCGATCGGCGATCTGAAGCTCGTGCACGGGAACTTCGCGGACGGGATACGATTCTTAATTTGATGAAAGTTTCGAAGAATCCGTCCATAAATGTAAACTAATAATAGCAATAATCTCTTTATTAACGGGATAAACTCTTAGGGTGAACTCTTTAGTGTACAAAATTATAGTGTGATAACAGCAGACGGACAGACAGAATAATCAGTGTGAAACATGTGTCAACATATGAATATTAATATACAATCAATGAGAAATAAAAAGTAAATTATGAAAAGATAAAGAGAGTTAAAAATGGAAGAGTTAATTATGCTATCACATACTTGAATAAATTATGTTATTTTAATAACTATGTGTTAATTGGAGCTTGAGGTCAAAGGATTATTTTGTGTGTCTGGAAAAAATTTCTACGTGAATGCGTTGTATTTGAATAAAATGTCAAGTTCGATTTTCAATCAAGATAGTGTCACATACATGTAACACAGACGACAATGTTAAAAATTATAATGAACAGGACACGATCATCTACAAATGAGTATTGCGAATTTACAATTTTCCCGAACACCAGCCAGAGATCATCTGAATGGGAACTCGATGACAGTTCGAAAACGAACGGTTCGAGAAACTAGCCAGAATTCAATTTGCGATAACATCGTAGATTAAGCTCCTGGCTGTTTAAGACCATGGCGGATGCGGAAGTGAACGTGAAGAAAAGGTGCTCCCACTTCCGCGGCACCTTCACCCGCCCGAACACGTGACCGAACACAAATAACATAGAAGCAGATTTTTGCGCGGGGCAATTTTTCAGCGAAGTCGGAGAAAGGAGCAGAAATGCAAAATGTACAAATCGAAGGACGACTCGAAAGGCGAGTACTGCAACAGATAATTACCCCGGCTGACGAACGCTGATGAACCACTGACGGCGCATGGCGTGGGATAAAAAATCTGGTCGCAACGTTCGAAAACTCGACGAGAAAAAAAGTGTTATTAACTCGTCGGAATTTTCTATTAAAATTTTATCGTTCTTGAGGCACACTGGTGTGATTATCATATAAATTACATTGTTTTAATAATCATGTAAATCGGAGAGCTCGAGATGAAAAAGTTCTTTGGTTCCCTGAAAAATGTTTTTACGTTGGACGCGTCATTTTTAACGAAATATTCAGTTCAGTCAAAAATTTCGGTTCGATATTTTCAATAAATGATGTCGTAAGTAATAGAAATCAGACATAATGAAAAGAATGAGGAACATAGAATTAAATGCAGAGAAATAGGAATAAGAGATTATAAATAGGTTATAATTTAACACACGATAAAAGGAATAAAGAATATGATATATATAAGAACGTTTTAAAACGAAATCACTATTTTTACTATATATTTTTTCTAACAAATCTTTAATATACATTTATATATATATATATATGTTACGAAATATACATATATTAAATTAACATATTCACCTTGTTATAACATATTATTTTTTAACATGTTTAAATTGTTAATTGGACACAAAAATATAGATGGACGATTTAATATATAAGTTTTTTACTATGTACGGTTCAATCGTATGAATCGCTCGGTGGGCGCAGCGAGCGCGAACTTTCACGTCAACGAGGATTTTCCAATGGAACCGGAAATTCAACGAAGGCCGCGTCCCATAATTATCTTATAAAACTAACGCGATATTTTTCGCACAAGGAGCAGCTGACTTAAGACGTAACGTGCACGTGCGACAGCGTAAACGAGATCTGTTCTATTTCATAGTCCGATATCACATACAGTATGTAATTGCAATTTGCAACGATTTCAACGAGAGATCTCGTTGTCTATTTGTCTTTTCTGATATTCAGATTTTCAACTTAAGAATCAGAATCTTTCTTTCTTTCCGACAATCTCTCATAATTCGGATTTTTTTGCAAAATTGCCGAATTTTGAGGAAAAATCGGTCACAGATGTCACTCGTACTGAAACGAAGATCGCGAAATTACGAGACACCTTATATACGTTCATACATATTTTTGAGTGGTTTGAGGGGGTCGTCAGATTGATCGGCGCTTTCACCGCAAACCGCAAATTCCAGTTTTGCCGTCGCGCATCGAAAAGCTGCGCTACCACGCTGCGGGTAGTATTAATAGCGTCCAGCCTGTTTTATCGAGATGCTTTCTTGCTCGTTTGACGCCGTAAATTATGCGTCTTGCAAATTACGTGTTGCGAATGCACAATTCAAAAACCGATTATCAAATCGGCCCCCGACTGATACGATTTTTCTTGAACGGTAGAATGAGAGACGTAACAGCGAGGAAAAATGATTGAACGATTCTTCATTAAATCTGAGAATTACAGCAATTACGATGTACTTTCCAGTTTTTAATTCAGAGACAAATAATTAATATTAATTACAATTAATTAACAATTTCTATTGATTTTAATTACGATTAACTAAGAATTTCTTCATGTTGTTATTCTTCTAGTTTTACGGTTTTTGGAAGGTGTATTTATTATATTATTAGATTAAAACAATATAGAGATGATGATTTTAAGAATTGGGCAGTGGGACAAATTTAATCATTCAAATATGAAATTTGAGAGAAAGCGGATAATGTTTTATCATTTATTATTTTACAATAATTCCTCTTCAGTTTAATTTGGTTCTCCTGACAACATGCGGTATTAATTCACCGGTGTATCGCGAGAAACACTTACACAGGCGGAACGTTTGCTATGTTATCTGCATAGATGGCACCACAATCCTGATAACGATTTATAAAAAACATACAAAATTTTTCCATCTTTATTAACTCCGTTCAACTGTAATATAACATTTTGTGAGAGATTTCATCTCTTATGCGATCAGATTTGTTGATTTATGATAAATAATTTTGATAAATGATTATTAATAATAGTGTTAATATATTGCAGTTTTCTTGTTATATTTCTACAAGCGGTATAAAAATTAATATTATTATTTTTCCCATTTATTAAAGAAAATCGTTCTCTTAATTACAAAATTAATTCTATAATGGCATTGTATATGATAGAATATGCGGATAGTATATGATAGAATAAACAGACAATAAAGAAACAGAACATAATAATAAGTAAATAAATATAAAGAAGAATAATAAACAAGTAAAATTACAAGAAAAGAAGGAGATAAGAAAGAAAGACGAGAAAAGTTTGAATACAAAAAAAGGTCATAATCAAATTCTTGTAATCTTCAATGTTAATCAATGTAACTCACATATTACAAGTAATAATGACGGGTAATCGACAATATATATTCCTAATTTATTAAATAATGTGATAAGTTTATCTTAGGCAGTAAACAATTTTTGTCTTAATTTTAACACATTTCACATGTTTCAAACGGTCCACACAAATCTTTCTGTTAATTTAGCACAAGATGAATATGTTGAAATGTAATACAAATATTATGTCGAAAGTTAACACAAAATCAGTATGTTAATCGCCACTGAAGTATAAAATGTATTATTTTAACGCTTACACACGTTGAATATTAGCACAACACAAAATGTTAAAATAACCAAAACACGATATGTTAAATTAATACATGAATGTCTGAAAAGTTTAACACAAAAATTTTAATTATGTTTTTCTGCGACTTTAAGAAGCCGTTAACTCCTCTACAGCGCGTCGAAAGTCTTTGTTCGGGTTTTAGCGATAAAGTACTGTTCCTAAAAAACTGTTTATGATCGGGACAGAAATTTTAAGCGTGGTCAAGTAAAGATCAGTGGCGAATCGTGTGAAGGCCGTCATCGTACCACGACGGTCATTCCAGAGAACGTTGATGCTATGTACAACTTGCTGCAGGAAGACCATCACTTACAGAGAAATTAAGGCGTCCCTAGGCATTGATACGATTCAAATCAAAACAATTCTACATGACGATGATCATCTTGACGTCAGAAAGCTGTGTGCTCATTGAATACTGCGCAATTCAAAGGAAGCCCAAGAAAAGGCGCATGTCAAATGGAGCAAAAAATGCCCGAAAAATACGATCACGATCGGTCCAAAACAATGTATGACATCGTAACAGGTGACTAATTATGGATTTACTGTTATGAATCGGAAAACAAGCGACGATCGAGTATGTGGGTGTTCCCAGACGACATCTAAGAAAAGTGAAGCGCAGCCGAAGAAAAAGCCAATAAATTGGAACGCTTTTTAGATAAACGCAGGAACCATCGGAACAAATTTTCTATTTTGTTAAAATGAAAAACGCCGTTCGTTGTAATATCGATATATAATCCGTATGTACAACGTGAAACTTTCATATTTCGATACTGTCGGATCACAATCGATCGCGCGCGACGGAAGAGTGCGATTTCGCCGGGCCGCTCGCTATTCTCGCGCGTCAGACGCATCGCGGAGGCGTTCCGCCGTATGCATAGACAAAAGCTCTGAAAAATTTCAATTCAAATGTGAAAGTACACGAGCCGCGAATCCCGCCCGGCGAACAAAGCTGGACACGACAATTTCTACGCGATTAATCGCCGCCGCCGCCGCGATAAATCCCGGTTGTGTCGCGGCTAAAGTGGCCGAGCGCGCCTTGCACAACCCAGTTTTTAATTTTTCTTCCTTTTTGCAACTCGCCTCATTATGCGTCCGATTCGGCCGACGACAACGACGACGGGGAGGAGGAAACGATGATTGCGATTTCTCGCAATCTCGATGATTTACATACGCGCACAGAAATGTCCCTCTTAACACTTTCACAGATGCACGCGAACTGCCGTGTAACGAATTGTCCGCGGCGTAAACTTATGCAACGATCACGAACGTGAATCTTGAAGATGTAACGGTGAACATATGAATATTAATATCCCAAATATCAAATATCTCGGAAGCGGAATGGAACTTTTCCTTCTGCATAAGTAATTTCCTGAAGTCTAATTGGGATCTCGTCTAACTTCTCGAAAAAATCATGGAAGTTCTGCAGAGATTCTGACCAGATGCGTGATGTCTGTAAAAACATGATTTAGAATTAATTTAAACGTTATTATGTATAATAGTAATAATTAATTCTATATACAATAATTGATATGATAATTATGACGTGAAATTGATTCTATTTAAATTTATATTCTTTTCATTCAGTTCCCTGTCATTTTTTATTATCAACTTTATTTAATGTGTGAGATAGTTAAAGAATATTTGATCAGACTATGTAACTTTCATTTTCTATTTTATCGAATGTAAAGTTCGCGTAAATATGGGAAACTGAAATGAAGGGGTTCTTTTTCCAACATAATATTACTTCTTACGAATAATTTATCGCTTGTGACAACCATTGTACTGCTTGGATGAAAGCACAAAAGAAATGTTATTTAACGTAAAAATATTTATTGTTTAAGAAGCCAAACATTCCTATTTGTCGAATTTAATGTTCGTTTGTTCGTCCCGTGCTAAAAGACAAGTTGTTTGTTTCGATTAAAAAAATCTTGTTAAATCCAAAAAAATCTTTTTCCCTGTATACTCTCATAACAAGATGCATCCTAATAAGTATAAATTAAGCATAAAATAGTAGGAAATCATTCTGGACATCGATGTCCAGAATGATTCGAATCGGGCGAGGATGAAAGACTTTTCTGACGGTCTTTCGTCGAGATTTCAGATAGCGGTCGGATCGAATGAATTGTGCAATTCGTACGAGAGCGACGTCCCGATGACGCGATTTATCCCCGCGCAGCTCGATCCGCAGCCAGGAACAAGATGAGAGAGTACCGTAATCTTTTTTCTCTTTTCGGTTTTTTCGACGAACGGGTCTGACCAGATCAAAATATTACGAAGTTCTGGCTGGGGCTACTTTAACTAGCCGCCAAGGTTGCGTGATTAGCCTCGGCGTTTCTCGATCGTGCGATCGCATCGGAGAGAGAGAAAGAGAAAGAAAAAGAGATATTTAAATAGATAGATAGATAGAGAGAGAAAAGCGTCGTAAAACGCCAAAATGATTCGATCATCGCTATCCCCGCTATCAGGATCACCCGTTCTCGCATGTAAACGCGACGAAACAGCGGCGAGAAATTAATTCGCACACGTGGCTGGGCACCCGCGCATGTGTTGTGCAAGTCGCGCGGAGCGACCGACCTCTAATTCATCTCGAGACGCCCGATTTTCTTTTCGCCCTGCAAATAAGGTAAACGACTTTCGATTACGAACGAAGATCTCCTGGAGTTGTGCGGACGAACTCCTCCGCAAATAAAAGAAGCAAAGTGGAAGAGGTTGCCGTCGTCGTAAAGTCGTGATCTTACTTCGGGGGATAATGTGTTGCAAAAGAGAAGCGAGTCTCCTGCTGCGATGTATCCTTTTGTGATATTTTTTCGTCCATTCTCTCTTTCCTTTTCTTCAAAATACGCAGAAAAAAGTTACATTAAATTTTTGTTTTTCTTTACTTCTGCATTTCTTAAATTTGTAATATTTTGATTTGCATTCCTCAAATTTGCGTTTCTCAAATTTGTGCTTCTTAGATTTGTGCTTCTCGAATTTGTTTCTCGGATTTTTCTTTCTCAAACTTGTATTTTTCAGATTTTTGTTTCTCAGATTTATGCACCCACACATAAGATTTGTATTCCTTGAATTTGTGTTTCTCAGGATTCTTTTTCTCAGATTTGTCTTTCTTAGATTTGTATTTTTTAAATTTGTGTTTCTTAGACTTTTATTTCTCAGATTTATGCGTTCAAAATTAACAATTCTCAAATTTGTGTTACTCAAGTTGTTTTCTCAGACTTGTCTTTTATGAATTTACATTCTTCTGCCTTATGTTTCTCAATTTTGTATTTCTCATATAAAGTAAGATAAAAAAATAATACAAATTGCAGGACGAAGCAGCGATTAAACAGCGAAGAAAGCGATAGATTAACAGCCGGTAAACTTGATCGATTGAGCAACTAGATGTATTGATTTACGTTAGAACCGTTCTCAGCGCGTGGCGAGTAATAAATACAAAAATATGCCGAGACCTCGGATTAATGCGATTACTTGGCTACTGCAGACTCACGCCCAAATCCACGCTCTCTCTCGAATTTGTTGACGATCAATTAGTGGGCACGTGTCGAATCTTTTGCCTCGCGGCTGCACATCGGCTGCGCCGATCTTCCCGAAAAATGCTGTTACCTTTCCGTCCTTCTATTAAGTCAATTTCGAATGACTTATATAATTTGCGACGGGACCCGAAACATTCCATATGTCGAGTCAGTCAAGTTCGGTTTCATTTTCAATGGATAACATCACATACATGTAACACATACAACAGTACTGATAATATCAATGTATTATATTCTGATTGAAATTGACCACCACAATTACTTGATTAACAAACAATTTTTTTCCATTGAATTCGATAACGTAAAATTTGACTTCAAAATTGAATCGAACTTTGGAGAATGTAAATTAGACACAACTTTTATTGATAACGAATTATTGCAAATATTAGTAGGTATAATTATAATTATTTTTATCAATTATTTATAAATTATTAATGTTTATTAATTTTATTAAAATACCGTTGTTATTATATTGTAATTATAACAAAGTTAGACAAAGAGAAAGAAAGAGAGAAAGAGAGAGGAAGAGAGAGAAAAAGAGAGAGGCGAGATCAGTTTCTAAAGTTGAAATCTCCGTGTTCGGAGAAACGAAGGGAATATCAATAACCACAACACGCATTAAATTACCAAACTCAATAACGATAGCGTCCTTAATTAATGTAGAATAATCACGTTTACTCGACGCGTGAAACCATGAGATAAAATTCCACGATAGAATTCCGTGGCGAATTATAGATCTGTGGGTCAATGAATCATTTATAGAGGGGAAAAGAGAGATAGTAGAGGTGATAGAGATTCGCAACATTTTAAATTTAAATAAACCCCAATAATAGTTAATTTGTATTAATGAGGAAATTATTATGTTGGTAAATCTGATCGAGACGACGACGGATCGAATGCCGAAAATGAGCTTTTTACGTCGTTCGCTTTCGGATTCTCGAGGTGGGTCCGAGGGCGTCACAGCGATTAGCGCATGGCGCGATCTCGACTTGTCATCTTGTTTTCACTCGCCATCCGAGAAAACGGACCACCCCGAATGTGCGGGCTGCACACTCTCACGCCCGCTTCCGGGCGAATTTATGCAGATGCACCGCATCCGGAACACGCGTTTACGTGGAGCGACCGAAATCGATACGTTCCGCTACGATGCGAAACTTTCGCTCAGGATTCGACGCATCCCTCGCGTCGTACACATCTGTGACAAATAAAAATCCTCTTATGTCGACTTGTCAAGACGGGGATGAAATAAATCGACGAAGAGAAAAAGAGCGAGGAAGAAAGTTAGAAATTTTAAAAAAGACAGCAAGGATATTGAAGGGGCTAAATTTTTTTTTAATAAACAATATTATTTTTTGATTGATTAGTTAACTTATTATTATTTTTACTGCTTATTAAGTTAATTACACGTTTATTTAATTAATCCTTTATTTGTGAGTTATAATTATTGTTTGTTACTTATAAGTCTAGTTAATTATATTTAAGTAATTATATTATGCCATAAATTAATATAATTACATAAGTTAGTTAAATAGTTATAATTATGTTTAGATATTTATTAAGCTAAAATTAAGCTAGATATTATTAAGCTAAAATAATAATAACCTAAATAAAATTAATTAAATAACATTATGTTAAGCTACAATAATTAAACTATTTTAATTATTTCTTAAAATTGTTGTGTATGTAGAAAAGAATGTGATATAAATTACAGTCTTTGTACGAATTATTTATCCACTTATAAATATAAATTTAGAAATACCTTGTTATATAAAGTATATAAGTTAAAGGGTAAGATATACGATGTAAAACAGGATGGCCTACAAAAGATATCCCGTCGAACGCGACGCGCATTAAGGGCATACTCGTTTTGTGCATATTGCACAAGAAACGCTCGGCATCTAAAAGTCACCGAGGCGCTTTAATAGCCGATTTATAAGCAATGACCTTGTCTCGCGACATTTTGACGAATTCGCGAATGCCCATGTGGGTCGCTGCGTGAAACGAGGTCTCATTAAGAAAATCAATCGTATTCCAACGAAGCGAGAGTTCGCACCTTCTTTCAGATCGGATCGTTTCTTCGTCCTCGCGCACCGACGAGAATTCTCTTCCGTTGCCGATTAATTGCATTGCCGTGCGCGAAGATTGCGATGCACTTCGCCGAATTAATGATTAACTTCAATTGCTCTCACGCGAAGTTTGGAAAGATTTGTGAAGAGAGACGAGAAGAAGATGTTTACGCGCGCTTTACGGTTCCTCTCGTTCACTCCCGAAAGTCTCTTTTCTCTCCCTCTCTCTCTCTCTCTTGCTCCTCCGCGAAATTTATGTCTGTCCGCTTACCAAAGAGGCGAGCCGGTTATTCGGTAGGTCGTTAATCATATCAATTCGTCAATGCTCTTTGCGGCCAATGGGCTAATCACACAGCCGCGTATATAAGATGCTCGAAAATACCGGTAACCGGCCTCGGAGAGCGCGACGGACGAATTAAAATACGTCGGTTAAAGAGCGTCGTACATATGCTCGACAAGGAAAACGCATCAGCGTGTCTTCGAAGGGATAACGCCGAAATCGCGGCCCGATCGAAACACGCGGGTGAGTCGATCACGCCGATCGACGAGCCATTAAAATCTTGCTCGTAAGAGCGGAATCCGCCGTGCGTTATCGCCGATCCTTTAAAAGCCTCCCACGCGTCGTGTTGTAATCGGTAATATGCGAGTCTGTTTGAGGACGAAGAACCGGCAGAAAACTGAAACCGGTATTGATCGCGGTTAGTCCGATTCCCGACGAATTTCTCGCAGTGTCCAAAGATCCTGCAAAAGTAATTTCGAAAAAATCAAAGAGAAAAGATACATAAAAATATATCAATTTCCAGAAAATTGACAGAAAATCGTGATTAGGAAAGAAAGAGCCGATCAGAACAGAAACGCGGAATTGATGAAAGCACGAAGCTCCGTGTCGATAAAAATTCCGCGTTGCACTTGCATAATTATCAGGGACTTGTGAAAATTAGTTAGATGTTTAGCCAGATCAATGTTTATACTCTTAATTTTCTTACGATCTTTCAGATAATTTTCTGGTAAAGTGTCGATAAAAATATTTTATCTCGGATGAAATACAATAATGAAATTCCCTTTGGCGAAACCCACTGCGTTCCGACTAGCTTTTGCCACAATAATCAATTACAATCTGAATTGCCTCCGCTTTAAAATAATAATTTTCCGACCAGTTTCTTAAAAATAAAACTACCAATGATGCTCGCTTCATCGTGTGTTGAATCGTCATTCAGCATTTTCTACCACTCTTTACATAATTGATCGCGTGTCTATAAAGTAATCTTATTTTTGAGCCAATGATATCCATTGCAATCCAACTTTTGTTCTAACGACAAATTTTAATTTCAACCGCCTACATTCTCTTAATTAATTTCCGTCCGGCTTCTTAAAAATAAAACCAACGATAACACTCATTTTACGCACTGAATACTTATCTACCACTATCTACTATCTTTCAGATAATTGAGATTCCACCTCTATAAAATGATCCCATCTTTGTGCCAATGAAATCCAGTGCGACGAACTTTTGCAAGCCCCTGAAAATAAATTTCAACCCTGCTCCCTTTGTTAACGATAAATTCCCATTAGGATCCCCTTAAAAATAAAAACCGACAATGAGGCTCGTTTCATTCATCGAATCACCATAATTTCAAGAAGAAAACCGTTGAATTTCACATCTGTTTCAGATCCACTCGAAACCCTCACGGCAGCGGCGCGTCGCGCAACTACTGCTTCGCGTTCGCGACCCTTGCGAGGGCAAAGCGGAAAGATCGGTCGAGGGACGTGGAAAAACCCGCTCGATTGACTCATCCGCTCTCGATGGGCATAAATTACCGTCGTACGTCGTCGTTTCCGCGGATCACACGCGGTCGAAAGTGAAACGTTCGTCGAGGAGGCGACGTTTCGCCGGACAGAGACTACAACCGGGTGACGACGTCGAGGACAATGGACAGCGGTGACGATTCATAAGCGCGACTATTCTCTATTCAGAAATTTCGACGGGCCTCTCCCCTTCCTCCTTCTCCACCCTTGCTCACTTGCCTCACCTGCGCTTCTTCGTCTTCTCTTTCTTCCTACTCCTCCTCCCTCTCGTCCACCGTCGCCACCTCCACCACCACCACCTCCTCTGTGGTCAGGAAAGAAGACGCCGGTCTCAACAGTCAGGTGGAGTCAATTAAAAAATCTAGTTCTGCCAATGCCACCGGATTGCGACACGCGCGATCCGGCGGGGAGGATTCGGCTCTGCGGTATAAAAGGTCGACATGTCTTCGGGCAGATGCTCGACTCATCGTCCATACACCACACGGTCAACATGAAGCTCCTCCTGCTCGCATCCGTGGTAAGAGAGACCCTCGTTTCCGGCTGCCCCCTCGACCCGCCACGAGGTGTCTCGAGTTTCACGAAGCGACTTCGCTCGTGGGCGCGTGTGACTTCGTCGTCGTTATCTCCACGCCTTCTCGGGCTGTGTTTGGCTTTTTTCTTTCCTTCTCTTTCTTTGGTTTTATTTCTCTTTTATTATTCTCTCGGAGCAAATTGGGGAATTGTGTGAGTGAGATGCGCGCGACAGCGGGAGAAAAATTGCGAGGTCACTTCGTGAAAGTCGACAGTCGAGTAATTAATCGTTAGTTCAAAGCAGATGTTATACATTATTTATACGTTTGTTGTGACATTTTGAGAAAGAAAGCGAGATCGTTACTTGCTCGATTAGATTGCCTCAAGAAGAGGAAAGAGGAAGATTCTCGAATATTTTGCTCCGGGTAGTGACAGTGATCGATATCACGATTCAATGAACCGGTTGAATCGATAGACTCGTTTTCTAAGCCTATAAATTCATATAAATAGTGCTGAGTTGAATCTTGCCTCACGTGAAATATAATCAGATTTGACTTTCGTGTTAATTCTGAACTTCTCAGTTGAATTGCGTTTTACCCGTGATATTTATAATAACAATTCAACTGAAAAACTTGTATATCTGACACTACATTCAAATTTCACGTAAAACAAGCTTCAAGTAATTTCTCAATAAAGTTAAAAGCTCCAAATAACAATTACTAATACAAACTATAATGATTCGATAATTATTACAATTGTTTTTACTTGTTTCTTTATTTAATATTATTTCTCATGATAAATTTATCATTAGGCATTTGTTGTTTTTTGAGATAAATTAATATTAATGTTGATCTCAAAGTACCTCAGTAAGTCGGGATAACAGAGATAGATTGACACAATAGAAACTGCGACATTTAAAAGCCGAAGAAGCCTTCGACGAATATCATTTACATATGAAACACTATAATTCTCACACAGATTTAATTATCACATTTGAAATTCAATGACAACTTTTATTGGACTTACACAATTAGATACGGGAGAGCCTTGCTTGGTATATTCGTTTACTTTCAGGAAACATGGCGGAAATTTATTAACAGCAGAGAAATAGTTATAAAAATTTACGAATTGCACATATGTTTTCTCTGAGTTAAGTTTTTCCCGTGAAGTATTACTTATCGATATCGCTTCTGCATTTTATAACTTTGCACGATGTTTAAAAATATCATGCGACAGAAATCAAAATACGACCTAGTAGACCTCCTAGTATGTAGGAGTCGTTTTTTGAATTTTTGCATTAAATTATCCATTAAAATGCAAATAGGTCCAATATCGATTCCGTAACGACTCGTCCAGCGATTCGAAATTGCGTCAGAATGATAAATAAAGATGACCCAGCGAAGTGTTTGTCAACAGGGGAGTGAATCGATGCAATAATTACAGTGAAACGAAACGATATACCTATCGATATCAGCTAAATAAAATATATCGAAAAATACTGTTCAAAAATTGTTTAAATTAAAAGAAAATTAATTAATGTTATAAATGTAATATTAATAAAATGTTACATGTTATAAAAATTTAAAAAAATAACATTGTATAATAATATTTTTTTCTTTAATTAAAGAAATTTTAATTTTTAATAAAAAATATTTTTATTATTTTCATGATTTATTTAACGTTTTCTTTTTAACACATCTCGCGTCTTCTACACTGATCGCTTTCATTAATTTTTCCAGATCTGCTTCACGGCTGCTCTGGCAGCACCAGCAGAAGAGAAGCAGAAGAGAAATATCCTGCCGGGCGACCCGCGCTACCGCGGAAACGACCAGCACCATCATCTTCATCATGAGCACGAAAACGAGGTACAAATCTCGAAAGCCATTGGCGGCTATATAGGTTCTTTCTCGGTACCAGACACAGAGGTCCAGAAGGACTCATTCCAGGTACCCAAGCCGAGCTATGGTCCGCCCAACCACACACCTGGTAACCTCATCAACAGCGACTTCCTGTCGATTAACAACAACAAGGATACCATTCAGGTGCCGTCTACTTCATACGGAATACCCGACACCATTCAGGTAAACCTGAAATTCGCCAAACTCGAATTCCTGGAACCTAAAAGAGTTATTCTCGGTACATTCGACGGTTGAAATATCAATGATTATATAAATATTACAATTTTTTTACAAACTTATCTACTATTTCTCTATAATTTCAGTTTCTTATTTTATAATTAGTAATTGATAATTTAATAATTGACAATTGACAAGTGGGTTTTCAAGAAGTAAAATAATTTCGAATATATTCGATAGTCAAAATCTCCAATACAAACGTGGAAATCGAAATTACTATATATTTCTAACTTATTTAATTGCAGTTTTTATTTCGATAATAAAATATTGATCATCCTATAATTGATGATCAATAATTAATAATAATTTTCAAGAAATCAAGTATATTATATAACTAATGTAGCTGAAAGAAATGTGGAAATTGATAGTATTACCGACTCCTCGACACTTTTACTTCAATTTCTAATTTCATAATTAATAATCGATAAATCTATAATTAATAATTAATAATTTAATTTTCAAAAATTCAATTTTAATAACTTCAATCACTATTCATACGTGTATGTGTGTGTATTATATTATTACATAATCAACACGAAATTTTATATTTACTTTTATTTTACTTTGATCATTACTTCTACAATTACGCGGAATTTTAGTTATTTTTGTTTTTTTATCGCAGCTCAACGGCAACTATATTGCTCCCAACGTCGAGGACAAGAAGACGCCTCTTATCAATGTGCTTCCCAAGGTATGTCGATCATATAATCTTTCCGTGATCACATTATTACATTATAATTTCACTTATCACATTATAATTTCACTTTCTATGGATTTGTTAATTGAGCCGCGAAACACTCTTCTCTGCGATTCATACTTCTCAAGATGCATCTCGATGACTTATCCCATTCGTCGGAATTGGCTGCTTAACCCTTCGCGATTATTCCTGAATCCGTTTAAAGACTTTCTACGGCTTAGAGATTGATAATGACAGGAGGACAAACGGATAGTCGTTAAATTTTCATCTGGCAGTAATTTTTCGGCAAGGACGTTTCTGAATGGCGCGCGCGATTAATGAGAAGATATTCATTTTTTCCAGTTGTTGATTTAACAATTAGTCAAAGTTTCAAATGTAATCATCCGCCTTTTATACAGAGTGATTTAATCGATGTCCATTAATCGCATAGGACAGTTCGTTTTTAAAAATCCAGTCGGAAAGCCCTGAACAAATTTTTTGCACAATGTTCAACAAAATAGTAATAGAGCATCAACACGTGATTAGTACTTAACTTTTAAAAATTAGGAAATTTATGAAAAAAGCAAATGATCAATTTGGCTATTAAGATGCTTAATCAATGAATTAAATTTATCAATTAGCGCGTCTTTCATGACTATTAGTTTACACCTTGTATGTTAGCGATTATCTGATTATTATATAATATTTAAAAAATTATGTTATTTATTAATATTATATATTCTTCTTATATAAACGCGTGTTACAATTGATGGAACAATTTTGTTCAATGTCCGAAATAACATTATTCCAATTTTCCCGGCGCTTCAATCGATTTTATGATAAACGTTGAACAATAGACGTTATATGCTTTCCTTCGCTGATACGATTCTTCTTACTGAAAGCTCTTTTATCGCATATTGATTAAAGACTGATGTACACTTTAACCCTGACCTGAACTATCAAGTACCGTACGCTGAAGCGCCCATCACTTCTTACGGTACCAACATTAAGGTAAGCACGTTGTCAACGTTGATTGTGTGTGCATCGAAAACACCGAATATTGCTGATCGAAACACGCAAATGATCACAGGAACTACTTGCTATAATTGAAAAAGAGATAAAAAAAAAATAGTACCCTTGTTAATGTCATTTTCACGCCATTTATGCGTTTTCATACCTTCAGAGCAAGAAACGAATTCATATCCTGCAGACCTCGTACGGAATCCCCGTAAAGAAAGATACGGTGATTCGTTATCATTGAAAACTGTCATTTGTGGGACGAATTTTCACAAAATTTGCAAGATTTTAACATTTAATTTTCTGTATATTCCTTCATCTAAGAATCTACACGACCGATCCAAAATCCATTTTTGTTTAGGATAAAAATTCAGTTCGCATACTTTATATAATATTTCTACACAACTCTTGGATAAAAATATTCTCTTAAAATTTACAAGATCTTAACATTCAATTTTCCGTGTCTTCTTTCATGAAAGGATTTACTCAGTTTGTTCAGAACCGATTTTTTTTGGTGGAAAAATTTTATTTGTATATTTTACAACATATATAAAATACTTCTACTATTTTCGAAAGAAATATTCTCTCAAGATTTGCAAGATTTTAACATTTAATTTTCCACGTCTTTTTTCATCGAAGAATTTACACAATCAACTTCTTTTCGATGGAAAAATTTAATTTGCACATTTTACGATACATCGGTTTGAACATTTCCACAAGATTTGGAATAAAAATTCAGTTACGAGAAGATTTCTTTATCTGGGGTAAAATTTCTTTAAATAGATTTCTTCTCGTTAAAAATGTTCACCTGTCGCGTCGCGGACGGCGCTGAAACGCATCTCAACCGGAGCGTGTCGAACCTTCTTTTGCAGACGATCGACAAGCAGCCGAAACTCGAGAACGTGCACGCGCAGAAGGATATCGTTATCGAGAAGGCGAAGCTGCCCGAGACTCAAGGTAAGCGCGGACCCGTCGACGAAGAAAGACAGACAATTTACGACGTGAGCCCGCCGGGTTCGTGCAAGCGAAAAACACACGATTGAATATTAAATTTGTGTCGGGAGTTACGTAAGAAAAAATTTCGGATATTTCCGTGGCCCACGAAGCATCCCGGTGTGTGACATTTTCGAAAGAAACCGGAATGTGTCTCCCCATGAATTATTCTAACGCCTGACTAACGCGGAACACCAGACGCCGCTCTCCTTTCGTCGTGGCCGAGCACGAATGTATACGTATTACATGCTCGACATGAATATTAATCGTGGCGAAGACAGTTTCTGCAATATTATATTCGCTTATTTAGCGAGTGAGGGAGAAGAGGGAGAAAGAAGGATCCTTTCGCGTGCTTCTTTGCATTTTTAATATTCAATAAGATGTCTCAAGCTCGTTCGCCGGTTCTTCTTGACATTTCACTTTTTAGCACGCTCGTATCTTATCCGTTACCAAATCGCCCAAGATACTGTATCGTAATTTTCAGTTCATCCCGAATTTTCTCGTTTTCTCCGTTCGTGCCCCACTGAGACTTTGAATCCTTGAGATACCGCTCTTGAAGCGAAAGCCTCAGGGCTACAAGACTCGTCGTATATGCTTAACGTTATAATTTTAGGATTATTTATGCAATTTTTAACCATATACGTAAAATTAAAAATTGTGGAAAACCCTAGTAAATTGTGTTTATATTGATCTGAACTTGAAGTTTGTTTCAGAACGAAAAATATATTATGCTTTAACCCATTCAAAGCCATAAAATTTAAAGGCCATAATCGTTCCACATGTTTTTAATTATAAAAATTTGTTAACATTTTTAATTATTTGACTACTTTATCGTTTAATAATTTTAAACGTTTTTAATATAAAGGATCTCAGTCTGTTTTAAGCATTTTTATTAAAAGATCTCTTTATTTCTGTTTAAAGTTTTAAAATTTAGAACTATTTTTACTAGTATATTTTGATTAACATCAGAACTGTTTTTATGCTGAAAGCATAAATATGCTGGAAATGAACTACTGAGAACATAGAAATTGCATCTATCCAATTTGTTTATTTCCTCGAAATCTTCTTTAAAATCAATGTTAACCTTTCTTTCTTGAAAACAGATACAACTGAGAATTACATACTGAGAACATAATAACATTATTTATAATTATTAATATTAACAATATAATATATAACTACTAGTTACATTATAATTAACCGAATGATTATATTCGACAAGAAGGAAGCGTCCCACAAATGGAACAACGTCGAAATACGCTAACGATAACAACAACGAACGAACGCGTTAAAGCACACAAAATGTGCCCGACGCACACGTTGCTCACTCGTCCACGTGCTTCCAGGATTAACTCAGCAATCGATCAGCAGCCTGCCCAGCTTCAACTCCTTCACCGACAACAGCCAGTTCTCATTGGCGCACACGAGCTACCCCACGAGTTACCCCACGAGCTACCATACGAGCTACCCCACGAGCTACCCCACGAGCTATCCCACGAGCTACATCGGCAACTACCAGTCGTTCGGCTCCATCCCCGTCAAGACCGTCGACCACCACGTGCAAGTAAAGGTGCCGCAGCCGTACCCGGTTCCAGTGACGAAGCAAGTGACCTACCGCGTCCCGGTACCGCACACCGTCGAGGTCCCGAAGCCGTACCAGGTGCGCGTGCCGTACCCGGTCCGGGTTCCGGTGGACCGTCCCTATCCCGTGGAGGTTCCCCGTGCTGTGCCCTACCCGGTGCCGCACTACGTCCACACGAGCGTGCCGGTGGTGCAGCCGCACTTGACCGTCGACGTGTTAAAGGCGAACCCGATCCAGACCTTCTTCGAGAACACGGCGTCCACGTTCCAGGACACGATCAGCAATCTGCCGAGCTTCCCGAACCCCTTCGAGAACTTCCAGAACCCCTTCGAGAACTTCCAGCTGCCGTCCCTGCCGATCTTCCCCGCGCAACCGACCCCGACGTCCGCCGACGCTGACACCGTCACCATCGAGAACCCAACGACCAAGACCGTGATCAACAAAGTGATAGATCCTGTCCCCATTGTGCCCGCCAAACCCAAACTGATCGTTGATCCTGTTCCGATTGTGCCTGTCAAACCCAAGTTGATCGTTGATCCTGTCCCCACTGTGCCTCTCAAACCCAAATTGATCGTTGAACCTACCCCCATTGCGCCTTTCAAGCCCAAATTGATCATCGAACCTACCCCCATTGTGCCTATCAAGCCTAAATTGATCATTGATCATCCAGTTCCCTTCGAGCAAATCGGGAAGGCCACGTCGCAGAAGGAGTACACGCAGCCGATCGGCACCAACGGCGGCTACATCTACTAAGACAAGCTTACTTACACAGGACCTGCGCTATCGAACAACTTGTCCAGCAGAGAAACGAAGGAAGAATTGTCCATTGAGTATCGAGGTCGAGGATCGCCGTTCGTACTTGCCTCATCGCGTCGTTCGATGCGGTCGCTTATTCTACGGCCACCAGGTATCGATCGAGGAGCTCTTTCGTTCTCGTTGTATCTTTCAGAGCCCGTGTTTCGTGCGTAGATTTCGCACAGACAGACCCAACATGCACCAAGTACTTTCTTCAAGTCAGATCTTGAATTAAAGATGAAAATAGGAAGATAAAGAAAGACGAATTTCTATCTTTATGACGTGAGAAAATGTAGGCGTTATAAAGAGAGAAAACAATTAGTTATCTTTTTTTTTTTTGAGTTAATGTTTCATAACATTCTTTATTTCAAAAATTGTTTTAACATTTTTAATTTTAATTTTAATTTTTACGTGTACAAATTCACGTGTGTCTCACGGTCACATGACTCATGCAGTCCACATTTAACAACGTTTACTCGGAAATTAACCTTCCACTCTAAAAAAATTCTTTTTTCGTCGTCAAAGTACGCGTTTAACCGCTGCAATTTGACGCGCCATCTTCAATTGATTGGGTCTGTCCGAGTGAATCCACTTTCTATCTCGAGCAAAACGAGAAAAGAACGAACTTTCCGATCGACCTCGTGCCTCGGTCTCCGCATGCTGGTTGCCGCGATGGTTTAATCAGAGGCACCGATTTAATCGAGTCGTCACGAGCACATTTCTTAAGAATATACACTCGTTTATATATCGACGAACAAATTGCAAATTCATCGAAATCGGCGAAAAACGAACGGCCAATATAAATAAGTATCGTGCGGCGAGACAGACAGAGCTAATCGTCAAGAAAAGTAGTACGATTTGGGATCTCGTGCGACACGAACGACGATCGATAGACGTTTAGAGGAGGAATGTTAAAGAGGATTAATAATAGAAGAATTAGAGAATATTTTTTGTACGTAAATAAAGTTCTTTTATTACAAACATCATCGGATCGCTCTTGGGCTTCTCTTGAACAGGGTGCACCATCTCTCACCAATGTGTGCCAGTGCGGAAAACATATTGAATACGATTTCGTCGGCCGTGCGACGGTCATCGGTAAACGATAATTTAACTATCGCACAGTTTGCGTGAGAAAGGTCCTTAAGGATCCACTTCGTCACGTCGAACGTCCTCTCTAAATTTCTTCGAGTGAAATTCCGCACGAAAAGCAGAGTGGCAGCCAAGTTAGCTCGAATTCAAGTGACTCTTTGCTAAAGTGTGAATACTCCACTTTGAATCGTCGAGCGAACGCCGATTATTCGATATTTTTTATTTATCTCGAAATTATTGATTTATTGATTTATTTAGATCGATGAACGAATCTCTCTCTCTCTCTCTCTCTCTCTCTCTCTATTCTATTCTACCGTTACTAAAACAAATTCACAAATAACTAATCCATTGAAATCTCCATTCGTACAGATTGAGGATCTATTCTAAACTCGAGTAACATTCACTCTTGCGACTCCGAGTGCCGATATTTTCACTGTCATTTCGCACGAATTTTCACTCCCATTTTGGGTAAAATCATAAACTTCACACTCTCCAAGAAATTTTTCAAATTCTCTAACCTCTTTGAGGTCTTCGTTTGTTTCATCAGACCTCGGGATAAGTCGAATCAATCGACCTAGCATTTTCAATTTAAGCTAATCACAGGCATACAAATTCGACTAGAAATTAGGTCCTCTAAAATCAGTTTCACCCTTAAAATATTTTTGCGTTTTTCACGAATATACTCGTATTTTACGCCACGAGCGTTGAATCATCATCGTTTCGCATTGCGAACTTTACGGGCTCGTCGAGCGAAAATAGGACATCGGTACAGCTTTGCTCAAGAGCATCGTAACAAAGCGTTGAACTGTCTTTCCTTGATCAGCCGGAGCATGGCCGTTTACCATAAGTGACACTTCTTCGACGGATTCATGTTCGACCCCACCGGGCACTTCCACGCGGCGCTGAACTCCTTGGAATTCCTCAGCACCGCCTGAAGCCTCACGTGGCCGGGGCAATGCGAGTCCTCTAGCATCCATTTGAGCGAAGTGGTCGTGTAAGACTCGCACCATAACTGAAATCAATCGGTCACGCGTATTTATTTTGTCTTCTGTCTGCGAGAGAGAGAGAGAGAGAGAAAGAGAGAGAGAGAGAAAGAGAGAGAAAGTATGTTTTAAATTAAATTTTTGCTCGACTAAGAAAATTCCTTTGAGTCGATTCGACGTCGAAAACAGAAAGTAAACATCTGAACGATCGAGAAATCTTAATGTCAAGAGCCGGATCTAAAGTTCAGTGGCGTTCTGAAGAAGAGGCGCAGAAGCGTCCGCTTTAATTTATTGCAATTTACAGGTCGGGTTTAGGATTAAATAATAGCCATCTTTCTCGAGGCGAAGGCCAACAGCTGCGCAACGGGTTTCCGTCGGATTCTTATATACTGCGTTGCGATGAGAAGGAAGAAATGAATCGGCGCGGATTCCGACAAGTTTTGACGATTACCGCATCATCGAGGAATTGCGATCCGGAAATATCCACAATGAATATTAAAAAACAAAAGCCTCTTTTGCATTACGAGTTCCTCGGCCTATCTGAACGAAGATATATCCTTCCACTTTCCCTTTTCGTCCTTATTTACTTATTTACTTAATATCTTACTTAATATCTTATTTAATAAGATAATAAGGATAATAATAGTCATGCCTCACTCTATATTTTGTTGAGTAAACGGTTGGTTTACAAAATCGACTAGAACGAAACATGATATCGAAGTAGACTCGACGTAGGGCAGCAAAGGGTTGTTGAAATATCGAACAACGCGGTAACAATGCGGTTCGTCTCGCGCTTGAGAAATGCAAATTCGACGATGGGCCCGTTTCTGTCAGAATGAAGATCCCTAAATCAAGAGGATCGCGTGAAAGCGCTTATTGAAGGTCCATCGACTAGAAATCTTAAAGATAGCCGAAGCGGAGCCGAGACCGAAATTCAACGACCGACACGTAATATGAACGACACCGTCGCGACGCGACTAATATTGCCGTTACGTCATAATTGGGGAACGGGGCCGTTGCCTTACGTGCGCGTAGCTGAGAAAGAGCAGCTGCTCGTGCGTGAGTTGCGTGAATCCCGGAAGAAGGGGCTCCCGGCCGTGCCTGGCCTTCCATCTCTCGTAAGCGATGACGGCCTCGCGAAGGCCCCCATTATCGGCGATGTTCTCGCCCAAGGTCAGCTCACCGTCGATGTAGTCGTCAATCTGTCGATCGGATAATGTATTATTAGTTGGAGCGCCGAGCTCTCGGTTCGTTCAACTCTTGCCAAAGAGAACGATCTTCGCGTAATTCTCGCTCTTTGAAGAAGTAATCGTGAGGTTACATAAATCGTTCGATTTCAAGGAGGCGTAAATCCCAAAACTCTCTTAGAGTATCCTTTTCGATAAAAAATTAAAAAAAAACAGACGATGCTCTGGTAAAATAGAAGAATATAATTCTGAATATAGTTCTGAATTTAATAAGAATTAAATGGAAATAAGATAGAATTAAAGAAAAATCATATAAAATGTAGGAAATAATATTACAAAATTTTAATCGTCAAGGAGATTCTCAGGGGAAATTTTATTTATAAATCTAATAAAGTAAAATGTAAAATAAAAATGAGAATAAATAAATGAGAATAAGTAAGACATAAAATAAAAAATGTGAATAATAAGGTAAAAATAAGAGAAAACTATAAAGTAAAATCAAAATTGCAAAGTAATATAAAAACTGCACAAAAACGATATTCAAAAGATTTAATAAATTTGTGCGGATAACTTTTCAAATGAGATTTAAGTATAATTTAAATTTCCTCCCGGGAATTTTACTTGTAAATTTAATAAAATAAAATAAGAATGAAAATATTAAAATAAATATAATAAATTAAAATAATTTAAAAACAAGGCGATATTAAGAAGATTAGAGAAATAAGAGATGTCCAAAGATATTTGATGGGGGAATTTTAATTTTTTTGAAATTTAGATCCCGTCAATATGTGCGTTTTCTTATATAATGTCAAAACATCTAGTTGTAGATATCTTAAGTTTTGAGAATCTCGAGTTTCGCGAAGTTGAGTCCACTTGATTACGCTCGATGAACTTACCTCATCCTCGTAATACGTGTTGTAGTGATCTACGAAACACTGCGTCCGCTCGGTGTACTCAGTGATGGTCTTGTTACTCCACCATTGCCGCACGTTCCCGTCGCTGTCGTAGTGCCGGCCGCTGTTGTCGAATCCATGAGTCAGCTCGTGGCCGAGAATCGAACCGATGGCGCCGTAATTCAGTGCCCTGCAATCGAAATCGTTTCGAATGAACAAATTACGCTCAGCGAGAAGAAACATCGATTATACGGTCTAAAAATAGAATGCTCTCTCTCTCTCTCTCTCTCTTTTGTTCTTCTCTGGTCGTGCTATCTATTCTTAAAGATAAATCGTGAAGTAATTATTCCTGTTCTCTTACTCGAGACCCAATTCATAGAACGGGAATTGAAGGATTCCGGCAGGTATGGCTGCGTGTGAGTAGCAAAAGAGAAGATATTTTATTAATATAGGATAAGAAAAGAAGTCTCGACTGATAACTTTCCATTGAACGGAACGTTACAATTAAACGGAAATGTTCAATTGATCAACAACGTGCTGTATACTCATATCGATCTTTAATTAACCCTTCGTGTACTGTCAGGTTTTATTAAATCCAATTTTACTTTCTAAGTTTCTTTTCGAGCAGTTCTGACTATTCATAAAGATTCATATTTCGTGACTTTCTTATTCTTTTATTCTTTCTCAGAAGTCTTCCCAAGAACGAAGAAAAAGTTTATTTTTTCCATAAATAAAATAAATAAATTCTTTAAGGTTTTAGTTAAAAGAAACTTGTAGTAGTATATTAAAGATTAGTCATGTCTTGATATTAGATAACGGAAAATGGAGAAGTGAAGGACAAATAACGTTGAACTCGGCAAAATATTAAACGAAAGAAAAAATAGTGCGGTTGAAAATCAAAAGTTTATCGTATTATCGATCCTACTTAATACGTACACGCGCACACATACACACGCGTGCGTGATTCCATCTACGAAGAGATTAATTCGATACGTACTTATTTGATTGTCTTGGAAAGCATGGTAGGCGTTCACGGTGGTGGGGTCGCTCATCCAGCTAATTATCCATGGCGAGACATAGCGTGAGGAAGGACAAGACTTTAACACGGCACAGCATCGTCATTTCACCGACGATCTGTGATTTACGACAATCTCATCATTACTTACAACGTTTCGTTGTCCAAATTGACCTTGTGCAACTCGTGTAACGTGTTGTTCCATGTCAATTGCACGATTTGCACCATGTTCTCCAAGTATCTCGTCTCCGAAAGGTCTATCTAAACGTCAACAAGTCGATAGTATTCTCTTCGTCAACTCGCGAAAATTCGTGATAACAATAATAGCGTTAGCTCTCTTCAATTAACATCAATGATAACTTTAACTAATTGGAGAACTAACGTTGATTGAAACTTTAAGTTAAGTAGAAAACTAACTTTCAATTGAAACTTCAATTTTAACTTTAACTAATTAGAGAACTAATTGCAATTGACTTCAACTTTAATTGATTAGAACTGGCAAAAACAAGAAGAACCTTAAAACATAATTATACGAGACTCACGCCTTCGTAATACTCGTTGAGCTTCTTCTCGTCGAAAAGCCACTCGGGATATCCGATCTCGGATGTCATCTTCTTGCTCTTCTCGAGCGTCGCGACTTTCGTTTGCAAGTCCATCCAGTCCGTTTCGCCGATCAGCGAGACGAACGCCTCTCGTATATCCTCCAGCATCTCGTGCACTTTGCGAGCCTTATTATTGTGGAATGTCGGATCTATGAACAGCCATGACACTGCCATTCCTGGAAACCGACGAAGGACACCCTTCATTCCAAGTGAAATCCGTGAGGCGGGGCGCGCCTTTCGAGGCATCGAAAGGGAATTCAATTGCGATTTCCCTTCTCTCGATGTAGCGCAGAAAGCTTTGGTCGTCCCGAAAAATTGATTCCAGAAATCTAATTCCGATGTACAATACACAATGGATATTTGTTACCGCATAAACTGATCTGTTTGCAAGGAAAATTTTAGACCGTCGAAATAATTAATTGGATATCATCGATTCATTTGGCTCAATTGTCACACGTAGCTTGAATTTTACAATCCGTATATGTGTGTGATAAGAGTATTATTCTTCACATATTGAAATTAAAATAACATTTTAACATTTTTCAGAACCGAGAAAGATCAAAGGCGGAACATTTTCCATTCTTTGTCTTTCTTTGATTTGTACGAGATACTGAATGCTAAGGTCGTTCTATAGAAAATTAATTACGTAGATCAACGAATCAATTATTTTCTGACCGCGAAATGTTCTTCAAGATCATCATAATTAATTTAACTTAAATTATAAATTTAATTGAAGGCCCATATAGCGACGTGCATACCCATGAGATGATTGACAGCTGATGCGCATTGCAGGGATTTGGATTCCGCCATTTCTATATCCATCACTTTGTTAACGTACGTCGTCCAGGCTTTCCTCAGCTTCTCCGAACTATGAGGCACTGCCATGTCCACGACGACCCACCAGACACAGGTTTCTGAATGAAGAGACACACTGCGTTAGACATCAAACCAAATGAATCGCTGTAAGATCAAGTATAAAAATTAGAAATTAACGATAAGAAGATAAAAAATAAGAAATTGATAGATAAATTAATCAACAATAAGGAATAGAAGATAAAATAGAAGACAAATTAATTAATAATAGTAATAAAAAATAGTAGATAATGAATTAACAATTAGAAATTAATGATAATAATAATATTAAAAATTAACGTCAATAATTAATAAAGAAGAAATGTTTGTACCCAGCTCTCGTTCTTCACCAGCAGCAAATACCAACGCGGCGTACTTCAAAAATTCCAGATTGCCAACGAGAACTTTGTCCTTCTTGTCTAGATCTAACGGGATTATTCCCTTGAAGACAGATTCGATAAAAGGCCGCCAAATCGGTTTGGGTGTCAAGCTCAAGTTAGAGCTTATCACATACTCGTCCGTTATGCGTTGCAGATCATCCACCAACATGTAATCCTCGTCGGTCAGATTCTCTTCGGAAATGCTGGAGTTCCGACTATGGCCGACCATCTATGAGAAGAGCAAGTTTTATTTTTATCTGTCTCCGAGCGTTATAATTTTTTTAAGAATTTAATCCAAAAAATTGCAGAATTTGAAGAATTGAATCTAAAATTTTCTCGATTAGAAGATACTTCCTGCTTTACATCGAGAGAGATGTTTCTCGTGTTTCGGATTTATTTCCAACGTTTCGTTCACATATTTATTTCTTACATAAATAATATTTATAAAAATTAAACGTTGTACTTGTCAGATATGTGTTAGTTAAATTGTGAATAATCAATTATCTTCGACTGCAATTGCGCGTACAAATTAATTTGGATAAATCGTAAGACATTCCAGTTGTCTTTTATTTTATGAGGGAGAGGAGCAACTCTGACACTTAACTAAAATTTCATTATAATTAAGGGAAGAAAAATTCTCACTAAATATAAGGTGCTACTGATGTCATAAAGATCCTCGATGAGGACATCGAGTTCCTTCGCGTTCGTCGTAGAGTTATCCTCCGCGACGCAAGTGTCTATGGTACCGTTACTGATGATTAGCTTGATGATTTCCCTCATGTAGGCAAATTCAGCTTCCTCGTCCTCGGTGAACGTCGATTCTTCCTCTATATCCTCCAGTTTTCGCAATCGCGATCTGATGGTTCGCAGCCGCTTCTCGAGCTCTTTATTGCTATCATCGAGAGAATCGTTATTATTAGACATAAAAAATGATTATTAGACATAAAAAAAAATGTGAACGAAATGATCGAGATACGACTAATTGAACGTATGAGATTTCTCTAGATAACGACTTCACTGCGCATACGCGCGTACTTGTGTGTAAATGTTAATTATATATTATATAACAGCCATACGAAATAATAAGAAATAGTAATTCGAAACTAACAATTTAAAAGAAAAGCGGAAGAATAGAAAAATTCCATCTGATTTTTTATTTACGCTCAAACTTCGAATTATTTTATCAATTATCTCATAACATTTTAGAACGTTCAAGATTAGCTTTTTTCTTCCTTCAGGTTCAGGCAATATTTTTCTATTGAAATATCGTAGAGTGTGTTATGATAATTTTAATGGAATTACCAATTCAATTGTATAAAAATCGTCTCTTTATATCTAGCTAATGAATATTACGCACATATGGACTTTAGTAAACGTCATCTAACTTTACATATTTGCTTTCACATATTCTTAAATGAATTCGTTATGGTTCTTTTTCTTCATTTTTCCTTTTTCCATCTTCTCTTTTTTATTCTATTCTATCATCCGCAATATTATGAGATTAATTTTGTAACTGAAGAGCTGATTTCCTGTTAAAACAAATGTATTAACGACAACAACGATAACGATAATAAGTAATAAAATAACAATAATTTCAGAGATCTCGTTACAGAGAAATACGTACGTAGGAAAGGGAGAGGACGTGTCCGGAGTGTCAAGGAAGATCACGTTTCTGCTTTTATTCTTCGGATCGGGCATGACATTGAGGCCGAAGAAGATATCGCGGCCTAAAATTCTTTTCAGACTGGCCATTTGCTCGATATAATCGCCCGTCTTATTACTAAGCAACGCCGGTATCAGGGGTAAATCCAGCAACGTCAACAGGTCGTACAGCGGCGACATGTCCAGTTCGTTCATCGCATCTGAAAATGTAAGTTCTCACTCACCACGAGGAAAAATAGAAAAATAGATGAGAGGAATTTGCGAGAGGATTTTCGTCGCGTGTCAAGTCGCGAAAGATTCCGCCACGCGAAGTTCCGATATTCCGATCGAAGTCGAAAATCGCGGAGAAGCGAGGGAAGTAGCAAAAACGGCAACGTACGCACGTCCGTGCAGCTGGTGAACAGCATCTTCGCCTGCATCACCGCCCACGGCGACTCGCTGGCAGATATGTTCGCCTGCAGCAGCTCTCTGATCTTCCTGGACATGCGATCAGTGCGCTCGTGGAACCACGTGTTCACTACAGTAAAGTCCGGAATCGGATGTTCCTCCGGCCACTTTCCACAAGCGTAACTGTAATAGATTCCGCGATAAAAATGAGGAAGTTGGCCGCAAACGTTCGAAAATCAATCGGTGCGATTCGATTAACTCCTTGACCGGGGAAAACGCAAAACCGCGTTCACAAAAGTGATCCAACTGGTAGAAACGCTTTACTATATTTTGTTATTTCTGGTAGTTCAACATATCTACAATTAGATATTCAAAAGTGTTTTTGGAATTACTCTATTCAATTGTGAACTTCAAAATTCAAAATGCAATATGATCTCAAAAACCCTTCGGAAATTTTCATGACATTGCTTTTGAAAATCTTTTTTTTGCTAACTTAAGCACTTTTGCGAAATTCAGTTTTTTAATCAAAAAGTTAATCATGTGCGACGACGTAAAAATCTATACTAGGAAGATTTTTTTAACATTTTGAGAAAATACATAAAAACGAGATATATTTCGAGAAGATATATAAAAAGAAGATATATAAAAACTTTTGGGAAGACATAAAATGTCTAAAGACTGTGATAAAAATTTTCTGAATCGCCTCGCGATTTAATTTAATTAATTTAATTTAATTTTTATTAACACGATTTCTATAATTTTTATAAGTCTATAATTTACATATAAATAAATAAGTGTAAGTGCAAATATAAATAGATAATTATATAAAAGAATTATAAATATATATAAGTAAATAATAATAAATAAGAACGCAAGTTATTTATATAAATATGTATAATTTATTAATATATATATATATATAAAGCTGAATTTAATTTCATGATAAAGAAAAATATAAGTTAAGTGTAATATGATTTGTCGCTCCAGCGATTCGACGGTTTCTAAGATCGCGGACAGCGAGTTCCAATTTCGCTCGCGCCGGTATTACCTCACGGAAACAAAACGAATTTTCCCGCGGTGTGTTTCGTTTGTGTTTGGATTTACTAGAGCAGTGAAATCGCATCAATTTGCAGAACGGCGTTTTTGCACAAGCGAGTGAAAGTAAAACACGGGTGCGATATTTGCGTAACGCAAAGTGATATCTGCAGAACGTGCGTGGAATTTCGTGTGCCCGGGTGCATCACGCCCACGACCGATCTACTCACTGATAAAAATCGTCGCAAGGATCTACAGAAGTGTCCATAGATTCCTTCAAACTAGCCGCTGACAAATAAACAAAGGGATCATGTGAAAAGTCGTTCTCGATTTGAGCGAAGATCACGATATATTTCTCTCTGTGTTTTTCTTCCCGTTTCTTTCTATTTTTTTTTTCTTTCCTTTTACGAAACGTTAATTCGCGTACAATAAGTAGTTCATCCTCGTACTAACCTATTCGCACGCAATCCTCGTTGTCGCATATCTTCATCGTGCTGTTGCACGCATCTGCAAAAACCGCGATTAATTCATATTTTCAGTGTTGCAATATTTATGCCAAAACAAACAGTGTTAAAATGTTTTACTGATATACAATCAAGTACAAATAAGAAAGTAAACAAGTAAATCAGAATCAAGTACAAATAAGAAAGTAAACAAGTAAATCAGAATTAAGTAGCGATTTTAAGGCGGTTAATTTATATACTCAGAATAAATTTTACAAATCATCGTGTATATCAAACGCTTCGACGCTATTTTTCAACGAGATATAATAAATTAATACAATAAATGGCTCATTTTTCAGCGAAATATAATAAACTAATACAATAAATTAATATTAATATTTCGCTAAAGATGGCCTGAAAACAGAGTCAAAACCTTCGACATATATGATGACTTGTAAAAAATTTAACTTGAGGTATATAAATTAATATGCCTTGACATTGACATTTAGCTCTGATTTGTTCATTTTTCACCTATTTTTACTTATTTTTCTATTAATTTACATTTCTCGGCATCATAAAAATTTATATCAATAGTATATTATAATTTACATTTTTATATTTTCGGAGCGCTTATCAAACCCAGCTGCTTCAAAAAATGTCTCATCAGAGTGAAAGTTTGTGTGAAGTTTCAATTTGCAACATGTACGTATCTTCCGCAAAAGTATTCCCGTGATATTCCGCAATTTTGTAATACACGTATCCTCAATAAATTGAGTTTCCACACGTGAAAAGAAGGAACTAAATTTCAAATTAAAATTCCTTCAGATAACGGTCACCTAATGTTTATTAGAGAGATATGAAAGATGGAATGCCAGGCATTTCCTGCGGTTAATTTCGCGCGACCTAAAAGTAGCTTGGCTGTTTTCGGAGGCGAGGCCGTAATTGAAGCTGCGGTTTCAAAGAACGCGTGGCGCACGCCCCTTGGGGTTATCGCTTCCCGCGTATCGCGAATTAATTTAGCCGAGAACGATCCACGTGCGTGAGGATAGAAAGAGAAAGAGACACTCTATGGACGTTACATAATAACGAGAAGCACGCAGTGAGAACCGTTTCGCGAAACAACGCGAGCACGCCGCCGCCACGCGATCCATAGCGCGCCTGAAATATTTACACGTAAATTCTCGCAATGTCAATGTCGATCGAACAACACTAAATGGTCTCCCAATAATTTGCCGAGGATATGCATATAACATAATTGCTTCGAGCTAACTGATAAAGGGGATGTATCAAAGAATCGCGAGAATTAAGTTGAGTCACTACCGTGTCTATGCAGTCGTTTCCTGCTATCATACCGTTTCCTGTCGTCAAGTTATACGCTTATTGCAATTTTAATGAAGTTCACCCGGAATCGAAGGATTCGCGCGCAACTTATTTGTACTTATTTGGATTTATTTGTATTTTCGTAAGCTCTATGCAGTCTATGTCGCTGTCAACTCAAGTCGAAAAATACAGAGAGACAGTAAGAGAGGCGATTTTTAAAAAAACATTGAATAAAACGGAACAACCAGATTTCAGGGTCCCGAGAATTTTGTTGTACATTTTCCCGTGATCGAGTTAAATTGAATAAGAATCGAGTCAGATCGCAAACTGTAGTCGAGTTAAATTGAGACAAAATCAGATCAATAATTGACGAGAATAAGAATTCGAACTATAAAATTTAGTCGAAAGGTTGGAGAAAGTTAAGGAAAGTGAATAATAGTTGTATGTACGATAAATGTTGTTGGTATTATCAAAAAAATGATTTGACTGTATATTATGAGTAATCGATCTCATCTATAGTTGGTAAATTAAGTGAATCAGACGGTAAATACAATCAGCAAAGCATTGGGCTTTAAATTCGTCTCATTGAAGAAGATTCTGTGTTTGTTCTGCACAAATAAGTGATTAAAAAACACTAAAATTTTGTTCTAAGAATGAAAACTGTTGGTTCGCTATATACAGGCGAAGTAATAACTATAACAAACAATAACTTTAAATATCTTCGAAAGATATAAAACGTAATATTATATAATATTTTTATACGTATTATATTATGTAATATTTTATTAACGACTAGATGAAGATGAAAAAAGCTTATATTTACATAAGATGGTCGCGAAGTGATGATCATTAGTATCAATGTAATTTTTGTTGGATAAATTTTTCCTTTATTCTCGGATGTACTTAAGATGATTATTCGGAGATATTCAAGATAATAACGTATTTATGGCCTCTGTATAAGAGTAGTAGTCTAAAGTTGAATCCGTTCATCTCAACTCGAGTGATCTTTTCTTTTCTTTTCTTTCTTAGCGCTTCGGATATTAAATCGCCTTTAACAATTTGCTCGTTTGAAAATTCGACGATAGTCGGCCTAAAGTGTGCAAGAAAACTTACAGAGTACCGCGAGCACCACGACCGTAATCACCAAAGAGATCACCAGGAAAAATAGAATTATCACCAACAAGGTGGACATCCGAATCTGCTTCTTGAAGCTGCAAACACGACGAGATCGGATAATCGCCGGGTTTGAATCAATTATTAGTAATTTCGCCGAATAGATTTAATTTCGACGCCTGGTTTAAACCAATATCCCGATATCGGAGAGGCGAACTTTCGCGAGCACGTGTCTACTTACAAGGTTTGCCGGGACCTTATCGGCACCAGGTTCTTTTGGCTTCCGACCGAATAAACGGAACCATCCTCTTCTGAGAAAAGCGAAAATGCAAAAATTGTGCGTAATATTGATCGATTGAGAAAGTATTGCAAATTACGTGTAAAATGTCTTGAAGAAAATGGCATTCAAAAATTGCGCGAAATATATTATTAATTATATTATAATTATACAGATATCCCCGAAATTAATTTATACATATTTCTAATAAAATATATAATCCAATATAAAAGCAACGCGTGCAGTTTAATTATAATTTTAAAGAAATTCCACCGTGGAATAGTACTTGACGCAAAACGTGAAATTCTCAATAGGATTGCTCATCATTCCGAACTTGAGCGAAAGAAAGTTAGAAGAAACGTCGCAGAGAAAATCAAACACAATACGTTTCCATTTCTCCTTCCGAAATTGCGATATTCGCATAAAACTATCGAGCGTCCTACATTCATTACTACTTTCATTAACGTAGCCTTCTATTTTATCCGCATATAGCCTGAATTCGTTATCGCGTCATCAAAATAAGGTCATCTACATGTTCGATTCCGCTTGCGAAGGCGGAAGCGCTATCAACGTGGCGCCGTCGATAGAAACTCGCGAAAACTTTCCGACATTTTTGTCGACTTCGATGTGAAAATATCGCGGGAGAGCCGGTTACGTGGTTGCGTACGTAGTGCACGTTGCGGACCGGAAAAACAAGAGAGAGAGAGAGAGAGAGAGTGTGTGTGTGAAGAGGGAGGGGGAGGAAGAGAGACAGAGAGACAACGCAAGAGAACGAGCGAGTAAGAGAGAGATAGGGAGAAAGAGAGCAAAAGCGGGTGGCGTAAAAATACACTCACTGCGCTCGTTGTTCATGCTGAATGGCCCACTGACCGGATCGAACTGACGACACTGAACACACCGTCGTCGCCGGACAACCGGGTGTCCATACGTTCACATTTTCCTGCCCAGTGGTTCTCGTGCGTCGAACCGGCCGAACGTCAATTTTTCCATCCGCGCGAGAACGCCCACGCCCGCGACGAAGCGGCCACACTGGCCGCTCGGTATCTTCCACCATCGGTGGGATTTTAACGGTCTGAGCATCGTCGGGACACGTGGGACACCAAGGAATACTCAAGAGTCTCTAATCGGTATAAACGAACGACGAGAGACCACCGAGGGTGGCTCCCGTCGCGAATCATGGGCACCTGCAAGTCACAATTTCAAATGTGTATTTCAAACATAACAGTTGCTGGAATCGAGGGGTGATGGGGAAATACGGCGATAGCATTCCGCTGTGTGGTAATATAGCGAGCGAATTATGGAGAAATGAAAGGAAGGAAGACTCCGGGAAATTATATAATTGGGAAATAATAAACGTGTAATTAATACAATTCAAATAATGAATAGGATAAATAAAAAGATCAATAAGTAAAAAATATTTGCAAGTAAAACAAGAGTAATAATATAAGTCAGAAGTAATAATTAAATAATTTGGAAATAAAAGAAAATTGCAAGAAAAGGAATTTGAAGATTAGAAAGTCTGAAGAATGAAAATTCTGAAGATTAAAGATCTTGAAGAATGAAAAGATTGAAACTTAAAAGGAAATTGAAATCAACTTTCAACGAGTCAGGAATAAACAATATTTAAACATGTCGTGAAGAATAAGAGTCAACCTTCAACGCTAAATGAACGAGTCAGTTTCTCGCAGAAATTTTCTTACAGAAACAGGCCGGGAAATCGGATTAGATTTGATTTATAGTAATTTGTGCGAGGATTCAGTGAACTTTCTTTCCTTCTCCAGAAAGCTTCCCTCGAACTATTTCACGATTCTTATTACTCGATTAGAAAATACGGGGGCGTTTCTGCAATAACGCTCGCGCCTCCGCGTTCCTGGAATCGTTCCGGTAATGATTTTTAAGCACACGTTATTGCTGTCATTTACATAGAACGGCGTTCCGCAAACACGTGGGCGGGCGCCTTGAAGCGGTACGGTCGATATCATCGTTTTCCTTCGAATACCGCTCGAAGTTCAGCTTGCGGTGATCGCTGATTAATCGCGCACCGAGCAACACCGTTTACTCTCTCATTTATACCCGCCGTGACTGCACGAATCAGATTAGAAACCACTATGCTCGGCTTCTCCTGTTTATGGCATTCCGTCCGTGTGCGATTTAACGCGGCGCAAATATGGGACGATCTGGAAAAACTGCTGAGAAACTCGCGACATCTAACGTTGTCACAAGAATCGATGCAAAACTGCATTGTAATTTCATAAAAAGAAAAGAAGCTTATCATATAAATCGTAAAAATAATTTTACGTAGTTAATAAATATGTAACATATAATACATAATATTTCTATAATTGATAATATAAAGTGGAATTTAAAAAATAATATAAAAACATAATTGTCTTGTTAAGTATTACATTATGACTCTGCCATCTTAATTATGTAATGTTTAATGTCTCGCGCCAAACTTCGAAATTTTTTATTTATATTTGACGATACTACTTATTCATTTCTTTTTTATCTTAAATACTCATGTTTATTTACTTTTCATTTATATTCGATTCGATCGTATTATTATTAAGTCAATGACAAATTCTGCCTCGACTTGCGAGTCGAATTCAAATCTATCGCATTGAAAATGATATTCGTCAACCAAGCGATCGCCATGTCTGTCTCTTATCCTTCGCCAATGACTCGCTGAACAATCGATTTGGATCGAAGGCAATAAGGTCAAACATAACTCAAAAAAAGAAAAAAGGAAACAAGCCAAACTTTTCGACCGACTCCGACATCTTCTCGACTTCCTCGAGCCTTCGCGCTGAATTATCCGCTGTCGTTCGCGCGGAAACGCGTTCGATTTTCACCGGCGACATCGAATTTCCCAAGACGAGAACGAATTCGCGGGATTTCACGAGACGGCGGCAGCCTCTCTCTCTCCGTCTCGCCGCGAAGTGAAATCCGCCTTTCGCGTTCGATCGATCGTCTCGCGATTGAATTTTGCGAATGAGACGATTAAAGCGATTGCTACGACATGTAGAGAGCGTGATGCCGCGCTGTCGGGAGGCCGGCGACGCTATTAAGGGGCCTCATTTGCGTAGAAAAAAAGGGAAAAGCGCTTCCTCCTGCGCGCAGTCACGAAAGAAAGAAGTGCGTAACTCACCGAGACGCTTATGTAACTCCAGTTCCGCCGCTTCCACCTGAAAACGAAAACATGCATCAGGCTCGAGAAAGGTCCTTCCGTTTTCTCATCGCTCTTGCGTGCACGCGCGCGATTGGAGGAGCGAGCGATTAACCGAGTGAATTGAATTAGCGTTCATCAGCGAATTCGAGAGGGGAAACAAAGCGCGTCCGTTTGTCCAAAGCGACGCTAAAACGCGGGGATAAAAATTACGCGCGTCAATCACACGAAACGTACGCGTTCGTAATATTAATCAATCACGCGCATAATTCATCATATCGTAGGGGAGAACTATTACGGGGCGGAAATTACGTGTACGCTATTAAATTAAATACTCTGTCAGGCTCGATCGACATAATCGTCGATGAGAATTAATTGGCGAAGGAGTCACGAGTCTCATCGAGGTAATGACGATCGAGGACGATCGGGGACGATCGGGCGAGCCGATCCGCCGGTAGGTGAACTACGTATCGATTCGGTATTCCAGGGAACGCCGAAATTCCGGCCGGAGGTGCGCGCGGTGCAACGCGACCTCCTCGCGTGGCCGAGGAAACACTGGGTATCGCGGAAAAACGTTTATTACGCGGGGAGAGAAAGTGCGCGCCGGGGAACTACGTAAGACACACCACCACGCCGTATTCATTATTCATGCAAGCGAGACGGACAGATAGCGAATAGAATAACCGTGTACACGCGCGGGACCGTTTCGCGTGTAACGCGCTCGCTCGTTAATATCAGGGGGGGAGGGGGAGGGGAGAGGAATCGCGGCCGTTTTCCACGACGGCTCGCCGCAAGAGTCGGGACGCCCGAATAAGGGAAATTCGGCCGGCCGTTGTTTGTCCGTCGCAGCTCGCGTTCGTGTTGTCGCGATTACGAGGAGAACGAGGACGACTAGGACAACGAGAACGACGAGACGTGGATGTGACATTGTAATCGATAAACAGCCGGCTGGAAGCGGGGTCGATTAGGAAGAGCAGCGTGACATCACACGCCTGTGCGAGCCCTTGGATCGCGGAAAAGATTAGGGAAACTCGATGACCCCGATAAAGCGAGATGTACATGTATATATGAATAAATGTCCCGTATATGTATATATAAATAAATGTGTAAAATAGAAAGTGAGAGAGAGAGAATTTTGGTTCTAGCGAAGGCCCTGTGAGGACTTGAAGTAATTGATGCACCGGGTGTCGTATTTTCAGCGGTGCATCAAGGGACATCGAGCATCGCTCGTAAATTCAGTAAGTATCGTGCAAAATTATGTTCCTATACATTTACTTCCCTATCTGAATAATAAATATTAACTCGAAACGAAAAGTCGAGACAGACATGTATTTATGATATTACAAATACGAAAATATTATCACTTTTTATTCTTTTCATTAACGCAAATTTTGTACATTGGTAGGGAAAAATATTTCGCTGGCGCGGTAAATTTTACACTGTCGCAGCAAAATCTGTCGGTTATTACTGTGGACAACGAAGCGATTTAAGTGTACTAATTGCTACTCGCTAGATATATTTTGCTGAATCTATGAATTATCGTTATAAGGATCACAATTAGTGAATGTAGAGAAGCATCATTTTGTTTTAACAACAAATTAATGTATCCTAAGGACAAATTCACTCGGCAGAATTTTCCTATCCTATCCAACAAAATGGTTACTGCTTTTCATTACGGATAATTTGCTGATTTGGTTATGTTAACTAAATTTTATCAATTTTATCGCGACAAACATGCAATAGCAATGATGATTCTGCCAATGGTAAAATTGTTCTCCGTGCAGAAAACAAATATCAAAGTACGTGTATACCAAGAATAAATACATGTTGCATATGTATTGAATAAAAATTATTCTACAAATAATTCACACACTAAATCTATTCTTTAAAAAATTTCGTGAATTCTATAAATATATTTAACAAATATCACAGCATTAATAACATTTTAATATTTCGACGAACAAGCATAGAGTATCGAATATCAAGAATAAGTGCAGGTAAGTATATCAAGCGCAAGTATCGTCTCGAACAAAATATTTTACAGGTGTGCAAACGTGTGTAATTGAACAATCGCCCCCAGGATTAATGTATGCGATGGAAAGAAAAACATTATTTACGAGACAGCGCAATCCTAGAGAAAATTGGGTCTCGAGATCGGCGCCGGGCTGTTCGCGATGTAATCAGGTGATACCCGCCTGAAACAAAGTAACACGGCGAGTGTACACACATCGCCGATTGTCGTAGGATATATCATCATCATCTAACCGCAACTGACACGCGAGCATAAATGACTGCGCTCGATTGATCGTAGGATAGTGGTGGTGCGACTGTGGGATAGTGATTTGAGATTTATCGTCGCCGAGTTTATGCTACCGGTAACCTGGCGACTGGAGGCTCGATTAACCGGCTCTTGTATAAATTATATTAAAGTATCGGCGCGTCACGCTTACTAACTGACCGAACTTTACGCACCAGTGATCGCGGTGGGCTCGTCGCGCGCGCGCGCGGTCATTAAAAATCGACCGCGATTGAAGTTGACGATATCGCGTTATTATCATGCCGACTAGTATTTTACATTATTAGACTGTGATATTAGATCGCGTTTTCAACTGCGACCGGTTGCCGATCGAGAGATAACGTGCAGGTTGACCGAGCGCGTGCGACCCGATCTCGGTTTATCTAACGTCATCGGCGTGTCTCGGTTTATCTAACTTCATTTAATGCTGTCTTCTCGTCGCGATTTCCCGAAGGGAACTTTGACAGAATCCCAGAAGAAATGATCGATAATATTTCAGGAGTAAAAGAGGCTTTCGAAGAGTCGAGTAATACGTTCGATGTAATGTTCACGTATTGGGTCGGTCAAGAAGCCCTTCCGTCTTGATTTTTGAGCCAAATTTCATTTTATTGTTATCGTATTCAATTTATATTATTTATAATATTTATTGCATTCAATGAAAACGAATAAATCGCCGTCCTGGTCTGCGATCTTTCGCCAATGTCGTGGCAATATTCGTACGTATCTACCGTGAAGTCCGTCGAAGAAGACGTTGGAAATCAAAGCGTGCGAGCTTCCGACCGACTCGATCAAATATTTCATTGATTATTGTTACCATATTCCAATTAAGCGATATTCTTGTATTCCAATTACTGCCCAATTGAATATGAATTAACTGACAATACCGTCGACTGCAATCAGACACGCAGTGTTGACGATTGAGCGGTATCTAATGATAAAAATGGGGACGATTGAAAGCGGGGATATCGCTTAATTGAGGAAAAATCTTGTTTCGTTTAATTCTTAACCGGATAGCGTCGACGGTACTGTCAGTTAATTGATATTCAAAATAGGCGAATGCCGACCGGCGAATGAGACAGGTTCGACGGAAAGTAGCACTGGATTACGAATGTCGCAAGTCGCAAGTCGCGCCCACGTGGTGCGCCGGACGCGTTGCGCAACCGAGGAGGGGGACGGCTTCGATCGGGAAGTGCACTTCGCTCGCTCGCTCGCTCTCGTATTTCGGGGCCGTAATAACGATTCTCTCTCTTTTCGCGCGGTCACCGGAGCGCACGGCGCCGTGACGTCGTCATAGGAAAACGTAGACCGCGATTTCCCGTACATACACTGCAAATCCAAATGTGTAATCAGTACACTTGTGTGTGTACGTGTGTGTGTGTGTTTGTGTCGTGATTTGATTTTCCGTATAAAATTTACACATTTTCTCGTGTAAAAAATAAATTTATATATTTACTCATTTATTTAACACATTTTATATGTTGTAATACGTGTATATGTTATAATATGATACTATACATATAGTAAAGTGCGTGAAAAAGAAGGAATGTGTGTATTTCCAATTAATATAAATATGTAAAAACACATATAAAACAATTTTATACATTTCACACACACGTTCATAGTTGACTAATGGTACATTTTTTTTTTTTTTCACAAAAACTGAAAGAGTGTAAAGAAATGTTAAATCCTCGCGCGTAAATCACGCGTTTTAAATACGTTAAATCTAATACATAAGCATGAAAAATGTACGCATTTAACTGTGCAAAACGACACAAATGAATCATGTAGCAAAATAATGTGCGCGGAAATGCGTAAAACTTGACTACGTGTTATTGCGTATACTATACGTATACTATAATGTGTGAAAATAATTGTGTAAAAATTACACACTTGGAGTTGCAATGTAACTGGGGAGTGCAACGCAACTGGGAAGAAAAAGTTTTCCCTCTCGCGGGCCAATCGGCGGCGAAGCGCGCGAAATAATTGCGAACGGCGAATAGCGACGGCGGCGACTCGCGAGCGGTCGTGCCGGGCCCGCGAGCGGCGTTCTAAAAGGAAAACAGCTCATAACGTTGCAGCTGCTTCCACCCTTTCTCTCCTGCCGCGGCTGTTCCACATGGAACGGCACTCGGCATTCCCATCAAGTTGAATGCGAGCGTGAGCACGAGACAGCGGGGGCGGGGGGGGAAAAAAAAAATGCAAAATCTCCGAACGACGTGCCGTAATTACGTGGCGGGCGATTGGGTGGGTGTGCGCGACACATCGAGAAGTCGGCCGTGCCGCGATAAGACGTTCACTTCGATGCAAATATCACGACGTCGCGAGCGACGTGCGGGTTGCTTTTCTTGGCAATCGTATTGTGAGAGCAAATGAATTTTCAGCGACAAGGGGAGGCATGTTCGTCGGGTTTGACCGCCGAGTTATTCCCTTTCTTTCTGTTTCTTTATCTTCGCGTTCGCTTTTTTAAGAATTATATCATGTTCTTTTCTTTTTTCTTTTTGATCAAGTAATACATTCGATGAAATATTCATTAGGTGTCGGGTCAATCGAAAACTTCGGTTCGATTCTTAAAGCAACGTTGATTTTACTGTTATTGTGTATATAGAATTTTTACATAATTCATAGCTTTTTTCATGTTCCCCGACAAATTCAACTTGTTATATCATCATAAGAACTAATAATGATTTCGTTATTCTTTTTATTATCTGAAAATTGCATCAGTAAATAAACTTTATGGATCCTCCTTTTGTTTCCTTCTTTATCTGCGCGGCAATTTTACAAAAATTGTCGTATAATATTTTGTTTTCTTTTTTACCTTAACTTTTTATATCACCGATAAATATTTTAATTCTTCTTCTCCTCCTTTTCCTTCATTTATTTTACTTGGAAGTCGCTTCGCGAGTGTAAATAAATTTTCACGAATTTCCGTTTTTGTCTTCACCTTCACGTCAGTTTTCCAAAAATTGTCATTATCATTTCGCTCGATATTTTCCACAAATCACAAATTGTTATATCATCATTCTATATCTTTATTATATATTCTTCCTTTTATACATAGAATATGTGAAAAGTCAACGCGACGTGTTGGATTTTTGGTTCCGCCACGAGGATCGAAAGTTCATGTTCGAGAAGTTCCGTGCGATCTGCGTTTTCTCAGCGCGTCGGAGCGGCTTTCCCCGGGAAACGAAGGTGCGCGCGCTCAAGAACTAAGAACACAACGCATTACGAGCGCGATTACGAGCGGCGCGAGGATTGCGTAATCGTGTCGACGAACGCGACGGGATATAATATCGGCCGGCCGGAGCAAAACGTGAACGACGAAACACTCGTAATCGCCGTAGAATCGAAGGTATGCAAGACGTGCGGAACCGGCCGCCGGCTTTCCTCGTGCATGTTGTTCCTTCGTTTCTTCGTTTCGCGGAACAATTCCGCCGAGATATAAAATAATTTGCACCCTCTCTCTCTCTTTCTCTTTTTTTCTCTTGTGCAATCATCGGCCGAGATTTGCCGAAAGAACAAGCCGTAAAAATTAACGATCGTAAAATCGGTTAACGATCGGCGTCAGAAGAGCGCTGGCTAATCGCGTTGAGAAATTCTCATCTCGATCTCGCGCGCTATTCCGAAGAAATCTCCGACGGGATTAATGAATCAAAAATAGGAGAAACGTAAGACCGTGAGTTCGGAACGTTAACATGAAAACAAGTTAATTAGAACCAGGCGCTTCTTGTGCGAAAATAAAATATCTAACATGGAAACCAAATTGTTTGTTTGACTAAACATTTAATTAACTTAATTAATTAATTCAATTATTTATTTATTTATTAAATACTTCTTTTTCATACATATTTCAAAATCGATAAATATTACGAATACCAAATACATAGCGTCGGAATATTTCAGCGAACTTCAGCAGGCAACACTCGAAATGGAAGTGAGTTGAAAAATCTCGTCACAATCGAACCACCTAAATGAATATTCGTAATATTTACCGACGACTGGATTTTCTTGAAACCAGCGATATCTCTTATCTGCCCGTTTTTTCTACCGATGTATATTAATAAATCGGTGGAAATCGCCGGGGTGACCTCGTTTTCCTCCCTCTTTCCTTTTCTCTTGCGAGCGAAACTCGCGGGGAGCGAGCGAGCGAGCGTGCGCGCGCGCGCGTCTGTCTGCAAACGGCGTCGCGAATGCGAAGAAATCGAATGGTAAGTTCCGAGCGTAAACTCGGATGTTGTTTCCCTCCTTGGGTTTATCAATGTCACTTCTATTTCCGGTCACGAGCGGGGAGAAGATCGCGCGTCGTATTATAAGCCACCTGGTGTTCTAGGACGTCTAAAGATACGCCTAGAGAAAAGTTCTTGAGCGCGAACTTCGACGTTACACCCTCACCTCAGTGCATCCACGCGCAGCACACATACACATAAGAGGAAGAGAGACAGGCGGACAGATAGACAGACAAACAGACAGAGAGAGAGAGAGAGACCAGCTGACGTTGCACCACGTTGCAGAAGTCTCCTCGACAGCTACACGAATACAAGAAGCTCGGACCTCGAAGAGCATCGTCGCCGCGGTTCCTCCGGCTTCTCCATCAGAGCGTGCGTTCCTCTCTTTTCCTCTCCCTCCTTCCCGCCCTCTCTCTCTCTCTCTCTCTCTTCCTCCGGCCGGTGACTTCGGTCGCGGCGCGTCGCGAATGGCGAGCCGATTAATTATGCGCGCGCTGAATTATTGCGAGAGAACGCACGTGGCTGTCTCGCGCGATCGACGCGCGTTTGCATCGCGCCCGGCACCCGTTTCTATCGTAGCGATAGAAACGACAGCGACACGGCTTTAGGCTCGGAGGGTCTGTTTGGACGAACCGTTGCCCGGCGACACGTTAGATTGATTCGCGAGGCGACCCGAGCGAGGAGTTTCTTCGCGCGCGCTCACATCCGGGTGCTCTTGAAACAGAGCGACGACTCGATCGGTCGTGAAGAATACGGAAGGGTCGAGTCCAGGGTGGAGCGGGGTCCGCGTAGAAGTTTCTCGAAATCTCACCGGGCGCTGTCTAATTCTCGATTCAAATAGCCGGATTTGCCTCCGAATGGAGTATCGGCTGTGATATCGATCGGAAATCCTGCTCTCATCTTAAATACGAGTCCCTTTCTTAAAATTGACTTTCCATTCTTTTTTTTTTCAACGGTTAAATCGATGTACTCGTGTGAAATGTACTTTTACGAAATCGAGTGGCAAATCTGATTTTTACATCAACACCGTTGAGAATTGGATGCAAATAGAAAATTCAAATCACGTGTATCTTAATTGTGATGAGCTAATGGAAATTGAGCCGGGTGGGTGTCTAGTCACGAGGTAATTAATTTGCATCTAACGTCGCTATTAGCCGGCCTAATGTAATGCTCGCTTCCTCGAGCGGCTAGATAACGGCTAAGTAAATAAGTTAACTAACGGTTAAACAAAAGAACCGAAGGAAGAAAATTACAGTTACCAGATGAAAAATCGTAACCAGTTACCTGGCTGTAATGTAACTCTCACTTCTGCTGTTTCCTCAAGATTTTTAAATGTCAATGACGGGTAATAGCTAGATTATATATTTTAGAACAGACAATGCCATCTGCTCTATGATATTTGATAAGTAATGGCCAAACGACCAGGTCGTAAAACCTGTATTTTAGTGAATAATTCGCCGGAAGATTAATCAACGCGTATTTAAATGTATCAATGTCTATTTTTAGACGAGTCTTATGACACATGAGTTGAAAGAATTTTCCGACAAAGACTGAAAATTATCAACGAATCTTCTTCATAGTCAAACTCGCAAACTGGCAAATGTATGTACGAGATGCCCTCCACTTTATATATATATATATATATAATTGTACAGTTTAGGGCCAATTTTGTAAATTCGTCTAACTAGACCGTCGACCTGATCGGACCTTATGAGACCACAGGCCATGTTGGGATCATCCACGTCGGTGTCTATTCAGGATCTACCTTTTCAGGCCGCATCTAGACTTAACGAGGACAGGCCTATTTCGGGACATACCTATCTAGGGTTACTATAGACTCATGTTACGCTTCGATTAATTTCCACGTGGGAGTATTGTCTTTCAAGTCCCGGCCGATTGCTATGATCCCGGGCGTCAAATCGGTATTTGACATTTGGTACCGTTCGCTAGAAATCGGTGTACTAAGCCAGTAGTTCGCCGGCAGAGTTATTTGAGCAGTTACATGAGATATCTATCACCGTAATCGCCGTAATACGCCGGGCGAAGTGGCGTGCAACGGAGAGAGATGGCCGAGTTGGAACCCCGTGGCGGAACGGGGCCGGATTGTTTACCCGCTCATTGTTGCGGCCTTGTTCGCGAGAGCGAACTTTCAGCGAACCGCTCCCGCTCTGTCGGCCGGGGTTGTTTGCTTCTGCATAATTAATCCGATACGCTCGTTGCGCCATCCGGGCATTGCGCTTTCACGTGCATACGCGCGTGCATGTGTACGTAAGCGAACGCGCACGTGTGCGTTTCGAAACACACGAGTAGTCGCATAGTCGTTCCCGTTTCTCTCGTTCCAGTTAGGCAATACTTGTTCGACGGTGTTGCGATATTCAGCCGGTAAGGATACCGCGGCCGGCGAGCGTTACAGGTGCCGACACGCGCGCACACAATCGCGCGTCGTGAGGGTGGATCGAGACAGAAAGCAGCTGGGTGGTCTTATTTTTATCACAAGACGTAAAAATCAACTTTTATTACAAAATAAATAAAAGTGTTGTTGCCGGGAGAGACGAATGGTGAAAGAGGGGGGGTAGGGGGGAGGAGAAGGGCGTCCGCTCTGATGTCATGGTGTCTTCTTCGATGTTATGCCGCACAATGAATTTCGAGATCGAGAAAATGGGCGAATGGTGGTTGTCGTCAGGGGGGAGGGGGTTGTTGTTGCTGGTTGTTGGCAGATGGATGGCCTGGCGGATCTCTGGTCGGATCCTTGCGTCTACGCGCGTACTCGGTGTTGCTTGGTGGTGATGTGTGGATGCGTGTCATATGTAGCGTCAAGGTGGCGAAGAGAAGAGTCATAGAAGAATATAGTCGGAAACAGTTGGTAGAAGAAGAAGAGATACAAGGGGGCTTTGCTTGGAGTCTGGCTGCCTGGTCTCTGCGGTCCTCGAGTGGCCCAAGACGTGCGGCTATCCTGAGGCAGTCGAATCCCACTGGTCGAGCCGCCGTCGGGCCGCGGCCCGACGGCGTGTCCTCCCGGCCATCTCGGGATCCTGGCCGGGAGTCGCGCACGCGACGGAAGATCGACGATTCGCCACGAGCGACCGGCCGATCGGTCTCACCGGCCGGCGGCCGTCCCGCGCGACCCGCCTGTCCGTGATCTCGCGTCTGCGTGGTCTCGTGCGTGTGAGTGAGTGATTATTAGCATGCTGCCTTCATATCAGCCTCAGGATGACGCGCTCGGCGTGGACCACCCCGGACCAGCGGGGGTCTGCTGGCCGTCTAAGGACTTCTTCTTAGTGGCCGTATCCGTGTCCTCCGTGTCCTCCGTATCCTCCGTGAAGAGCAATGTTCGTGACGCTCGGCTCGTAGTGCGGGGCATCGTGGTACTGCTCGACAGCCACCAAGTGCGGATGCCCTCCCGACCCTCCGTACCCTCCTGCGTTACCGCCGGAGTAGTGGATCCTGGTGGTGTGGTCATTACCATGGGGAACGTACGGGGCGGCCTTCAGGTCCGGGATCGGGGGGTTGCCGGCGACGTGGATCACCTGGGGAGCATGCTGCGGAAAACCGCGAGGGAGCATCGTTGATTAACCCCGAAGTGCCGGTTCCGGTGGCGGTACAGATGCCGCCGGTGGCGCGATCACGCTCGTTCTTCGCGCGCGTCCCCAACGCAGTCAGCCGCGAAAAAGTCGCGGTACTTTTCTTTTTATACATTTCGTCCGAACGTATCCCGTGTCCGATAGGAGAGTGCAGTTTTTTTTTTTTTTTCAATCATTTTCAAGAAATACGTGTATTTTTATAGATAGGTTTTTTCTATCGGATAAGAAGGTGTGTTGTGAAACACGTGGTGAAAATGGCGTTGCAACCTTTTCTTGCGGCTGACCGAGTTTGCTCGAGACTTGTGCGAAAAGTTCTTTCGATACGGTACTTTCGTCACTTTCAGGTCGGTATTTATATGTAATCCATTGCTATATTTGAACCAACGATAAGACAGAACGAGTCTAGCCTCTAGTCACGGTTGTTATAGCAATGTAACACTTTTCATTTTTGTGGATATAAATGTTTCATGTTTAATGTTGCATTTATATTTAAAATCTGAAATTTCTCTTAAAATATACATTTCTCTCGAGAGGAATTTATTTTAGGATAAATTTCAGATAGTTGTAGATATGACATTGTGATTGACATCGAAATTGTGTGAAAAAGTTGTTTTCGCTCTTAGAGTCTTGGTTCTCTTTTTTCCCTTGATATACAGTAATTGTTAGATCAAATCTTCGTCGAAATGAATATAATTTTTAAACTCGATCATTCGGGCACTTGACGACACGCGACGTTCGCGTGAAACATGTAAACATTGTAATTACGCGGGGGTTAGGCAAAAGGACTAAGTATTCGCGCTGGTCGTAAAGATCGTAGATACATCGAAGGCATTGCGAGAGTCGCGTCAACGAGCGCGATCGTTCGGATTGAACGATTTTCGAAATAACGAGTGCCAGTAACTTACGTGGTATCCAGCGCTGACAGCCGCCACGATGGCGAAGAGGACAATCTGCAACGGGAAGGCATGATTTAACGTAACACGATTAACGACAAATTAATATAATAACGATATAAAAAGAATTCTTTCGATAAATCTTTACAGATTCGCGGAGTAATAAACAGAAGTCGGCTCAACTTCTGCGACAACTTCGATTAAATACAAGCAATTCAACTGTGTTTATAAGTAATGAGCATCTCTAAGTAGATATGTAAAGAGAACTCAATTTTCAACAACTAGACGTTAGAAAACACAGATACTTTCGGAAAATAAGAATAGACCGCGGCTTGAAAAATGGTCTCTATTAAACTAAGAAAAGAACGTGCAACTAAATTGATAAATGGATATGACCAACCGCTCGTATTTTTAAGCAGCTACAAATGGAACGATATTCAATTCGGCAGCTAAAACGAGTTTAAAGCGAAGATCGCTCTTTAGACCAGAGCACAAAAGAAAGACGGGGGAAAACACGAGAAACGAAGTGCGACTATCAAGGCGATCGGGCGAAACGTGCAACGCGCGCGACTGGTTCACAGCGGCGGGCAAATAACGCAGAAACAAAATCTGCGACAGACGGACAGAGGTACGATGAGAATGAAGAAACGGCGCGACGGAGTCCGCCGTGTCTCGAGGAGGGGCCCACAACTTACGAAGCACTTCATGGCGAGCGGTTTTTCTTGCGTGTTATGCGGGGAAACACTACGTGTTCGAGGGGCGCGCGGTATGCTTTTATAGCTGAGCCCAGCCCAAGTCCAGCCGCTCAGGATCAGGCGGGGGGGTATAACGTTCGCGTGGCACACGGACCCCTTTCACCGGCACGTAGCGAGCGACCCTTTCGGACCCCTTATTGGGTGTACGCCCAACTGCGACCGGCCAATGACACTTCCGGTGTCAACGACGAGCAGGCGACGGAGACGACCGGGACAACGACGAGGACGACGATACCGGGCTTCGTCGCATCGCCCTCGGAGGATGCAAGGACAGCGAAATCGCGGACCGCGACGGGGAGACGCGCGGCTGCGGTTGCGGCGGCGGGGGCTTGTCGAGACTGCGCGTCATTGATCCGGTTCGCGAAAAAAATCCTCGGTCTACATGCGCCGCTCGAATCGAGAATGTCGGCGATGTCGTGTTGAAGCGTGACGCTAGATTACTGTGATTAATCGGCCCCGAGGATTTCGCGAGATCGCGCGCGCGCTCCGTATTTTGCGGGGTTTTGCGCGCCGTTCCGCAAGATCGCGCGCGCGGAAAAATGGGCCGGCGCTCGGGACGCATTCGCATAGTTTTTACGCTCCTTACCGTGTCTCCGTTTGCTTTTTCCCGAAGGATCGTCAAAGGTCGAGCCGACTCGTTACGCCGAGACCGGTCACGGAATCGTGTTATTCGATAAGGTCGCGTGTGAGAGGGGAGCTCGGTGCTGCACAACACGTATGTCTTCCTTTTTCTTTTTTCTTTTTTACCGAATATCGCAACATGCGTCATACGCGTATGTTTGGTTTTCTCTTGAATATCGTAATCAGCTTGTTGACGTTATCAACAATGTACCCAACGTTCCATTGCGTTATTAACATTCTCGGGATAATTAATTACTATCGTCGGAATTGGGGATTTCGTTATGCCGCGCAGCCGCGAGAATAGACCCGTTATTGGTCGATCCTGCGGGCCGCTCGGCGCTTGAGTTTGTTCGTAACTCGTTCTTTGTGATTTTCTAGTTGCGCAGCGTGAATTGATTTGTTTTCTAATTCCAGTTCCAAGCTGCACGCGCGAACTAATTCTACTAATCGAGTTACTTCACGATGAGAATCGCTCGAAATTCGAGGCCGGCCCGATCTCCGACACGATTCGAGGTTGAATCGATGAGGTTGGACGAGGTTGAACAAAGAGCTCTCGTTGAATCGGGGATTTTGCGAGGCGGAAAGCGACACGGCGTCTCTCCAAAGGCAAAGCTCCACTACTGGCTACTATAAAAATGTCATTTTATAATATTATAATATTATTTAATTATTATAATGTTATTCAATTATTATAATATTATCATATTACTTTATAATATCATGTATCTTTTTATGTTATATATATCATATTCTCTTATATATTATGTTGTAATATTTTTCTCGTGCATATTATTATTTTATATGATTTTACGTATTATTATATTATATGTGTCATAATATCTCACATAATAATAAATGCATATGTTATTAATATATTAATATTCTTACGCAACACGATATCGTTGCTATCTAATTTGGCGCAGCGTTTAACGCAGCATTCAATTGCAGCGAACGTTGCAAAGTGAACTCGTGGTGGGAATTTGGGACGTCCAGTTGAACTCTCTCGACAGTCCGCACACCTGGGCCGAATAACGTCACAGGTCTACCCTTTCAGATCGATCGTCGACACAGTTCATGTCGATTTGCTGCTTTTAATTTACGCCAAGTGATTGCTACCACCGGCGAAACGGAATTTTCCATTTTTCTCCGTTTTCTCTTTTTCCCTTTTTCTCTTCTCGCTCGATGCACAATCCCGTTCGCAAAATGACCCAGTTCACGCGAGGGGAACGTTAGGAGACTTTCACGGAGACATTTGAGTGCAACCTCGCGCCCATGTAATACTTGTAAACACATGTTTGTTACACACGACTGATCCCGCGGAGACTCCGCCGGAATGCGGCTCTCGTCCGGAAAAAGCCGCCCCGGGAGGAAATAACGGCGGCGGAGAAACGGTAGAACTCCTTTCGGAAAAGGCGTTGCGCAATTTGTTTCTGCGTTCGACTGCGTTCTACACGACCGGGTGTCGCGTAATCGATCGACTTTTCGCTCAACTTTGTTCCGACCGAACGATCACGGAGGCGGCGGTTGCGCCGGCGGTGACGCGTTACGGTCGCACACGTGGGCGACGGGGGGCCCGGTCGGGGGGCTGGACTCGGACGGAGAAGAGGGCTCGTCGAATGAAACGCCAGCGAACTAGTCTGGTTTTATCACAAGACGTAAAAGTCAACTTTTATTAGAAAATAAATAAATTGCACCGCGGACGAAGAAGAGAAAAAAAAAGACGAAGAAAGAGGGAGAAATAGAGAGGCGGATAGAGCGGGAACGGGGGGTCCGAATGTGGGGGGGTAAACGAAGAGAATGTTTGAGAGAAAAGACCGACGATGATAAATCAGGGGATGGGTGGGGGGTGGGGCAAGAAGTAAAAACGCTCTGTCTGATGTTGCGTGACGTCTTCTTCAAGTATCACACGCCGCACGGAAATTTTTCGCTCTTGTTGACAGGTGGTGGTGATGGTGAACGCGAGATCGGGGGGGTAGATCGCGTGATAGATTGCCGGACGCGGATGTTGTCTTTCGTGTCTGTGTGTGTTTGTGATTGCGTGTCATATGTAGCGCTAAGAAGGTAATCAAGAAGAGAAGTTGCGGACGACTGCTGTTTTTTCGAGTCAGGCTGCCTGGTCTGCTGCGGTCCGCGGGTGGTCCAAGACGTGCGTCCATCCTGAGGCTGTCGAATCACGGGAGAGGCGAGCAGAAGGGGGCGGGAGCCGCTACCGCTGATGCCGCTGCTGCCGTAGTCGCCGATGTCGCGCGGGGGATCGCCTGCTGGCGGGTCGGTTCGCGAATCGTCGCGATGGTCGTCGCCGTGGATGCCGAGGCCTCGGAAGGGCACTCGCGCGCTCTGGACCACTCTAGACCGGGGGCTATGTTGGATGGATGAGGTGTCGCGCGCTTCGACATTTACCAGCCGTGGCCGCCGTGGCCGGCCTTAACGACGCCGATGGCTGGCTCGGGCGCTGGTACGTAGTGCTCGACAGCCACAAGATGCGGATGGGATCCGCCACCGCCGTTGGATCCGCTGTAGTGTATTCTGGTTGTATGTTCATTGCCCTTGTAGGATGTAGGATTGGGGTGCGGCGCGTGGATATTCGGGGTGCCTCTGGAGCCTCCGCCAGAGTTGTCCACGTGGTACGTCTCCTGTGGGAACAAAGGAAATTTCAAGAGACTCGCTGAGACATCCACCGTCCTTCTGTGTCGCTCATAAAGCAGCGTGCAAATACTATTTCTCCCTAGATATTCCTTCGATCTGCCGATGAGAAGTATTCGTTTTCCAAGTTACGTAGTAATCGGTCAATCGATGCGCTAGTGAAAATCAAATCGAATCAACTCGTCGCTTTAATAATAATTAATGAGCGATCTGTTGATCGCTTTACTAGTAATTAACAAGTAATCAGTTAATCGCTTCAGTTCTGTCGTTATCCGAATTAGCTATTCGCTGCGAACTCTGTTGCGGAAAATTCCCCTGAGCGGGGACAAGTTTGTGAAAATTCCCAGCGAAATCGAGTCCATTCCCAAGCCTTCGGCTTGAAATCCGCTGTTTCTAACGAGGCGGCTGCCCCCGAAGCGCTACCGTGGAAGCCGCGATCGGACGGTAGCGGAAACGAGCGGTAGAACGGGATAATTCGGGAAAGGCTTAAGAAATTCTAACGAGGCCCGACGGCGACGTTCGTTGCACGAACGCGAGAGCGAGCCCGGTGATTCCGGTGCGCGACCGAGTCGCGTGGTTTCGCCACGGCTGCCTTTATGGGCCCGATTAAGCAGGAAATCCAATTAGCTAACTGTCGGACACCTATTCCGTCGCGCGGCGTGCGGCACGTAACCACCGGCGAACACGTAACCGCCGGGGCCGATCGGATCTTGGCGCAACGTAACATTAGAAATCGGCCCGGTCGGTCGTTAGGGCGACAGAACCGCGGCACCGTAATCAGCGGCACGATATCGCGATATCGAACGAGACCCGGTGTTCGCGAACAGGCCCTCGCTCGCAGGCTATCTCGCCGTTTCTCGAAACGCCTGATCGCCGGAGCGAAGGAAGGGCACGTTTCCCCGACGATACACGCACATATATATATGTATATATTCGCGAATTTTACATCGGTTTCCCGGCTCAGCGGGAACAGTCGGCGATTTCACTTTTCGCCTTCCCCGTCCTCCCCGTCTTCTTCTAACCGGCAACCCGGAGGTTCAAAGCGATATATCACGCGAATAACGGGGATCGGGGAATGAATACTCGTACTCGCGCCGACCGATCGAAATGAAGAGACTTTGGTCCTCCTCCCAGCTTGCTGTTTCCCGCTCATTACCTTGGCGTACGCCGCGGGAGCGGCGATCTTGACGTGTTTCGGCGCGGCCGCGACCCAAGGCTGGGGCGCGACCCAAGGCTGGGGTGCGACCCAAGGCTGGGCTGCGACCCAAGGCTGGGGCGCGTGCACCACCGGGCTGTGCGCCACTGAAGCGTGCACCAATGCGGCCGGAGCTACCCAGGGCTGGGCGATCTGAGTGCGTCAAAAAGTCTCTCAGATCGGAAAGATCGAGGCGTTACGCGTTACTTCGTGTTACCTCCGAGTATGTCCGAAGTTACTCGCTTGCCAGAGAAGTTGAAAGACAAAGAGAGAGAGAGAGAGAGAGAGAGAGAGATGTGGATAAAGAGATGGTCGCAGAATGACGCCGACTGATTGAAGCGAGGGACCATTAGAAGATGAAAAGTTACTCGCAGAGAAGAGATGGAGAATCACGAAGAGTGATAGAAGAGCGATGTTGCGGAGAAATGAAGTAGGGGAGAGAGAGAAATCGAGAGAATAACGCTTTGTTACGATCGTCGGAAAGAATGAGAGAGAGAGAGAGAGAGCAATTGATAAGTAGATTAGAGAACCTGGAGAGAGAAGAATAGAGAGAAGTTGAAGAGTCTGTGAGATGCGTTAGACGACGTGGCGATCGTGCTTGATGAACACCGACGAGGAGCCCCGACTTTGTCCCGTGAGATTAATTGGCGAACTGGAAGATTAATTCGTGACTTCCCACAGAGTCCTCCTTGAACTTGATGATTGACTTATGAGCAAGAAGTAGCGGCCGCCCGAGTCGCTCGTGTCTCGCTCGGGTGACGAGGAGTATGCAGTTACTTGCGGAAAGACAGTCGTTTTAAGATGGACGATAGATTTAAGATGGCTGAGAAGACATTAATGACTGTTGAATGAAGACGTCCGGCGAGATGGGTTGAAGTGTCTGCAGTTTGACCGATTAATCGGTGAAGATCGAGCCGACGTGTTAATTCGTGTAATTACGTCGCGGTATTAACATCACACGGCTGTTACCATAAATATATAAAAGCAAAACGATCAAATAAATATACAACGCCGATTAATGGAAAAAAAGAAAAGTTCAATAAGGTAGATAAATAAATTATTGTATGCGGATAAAGATCAATTTAAATATCTTGCATAAAGAAGGAGCAATGAAAGATTGAACTTTCGGAAATGTCTATCGAGTGTTCGTGTCGAGATGCGCGAAAGTAACGTTTCTAATGATCATACGGCATTATGGTCGCGCAGCTCTCGCGAAATAATCGTGCATAAAGTGGCGACTTTTTCTCTTCGACCGAGCGTGAAGTACTTACGGCGTGGCCACCACCGTATCCACCGACGTATCCACCGCCATATCCACCGCCGTGTCCACCGACATATCCAGCGCTAGCGGCCGCTACAACAGCGAGCAGGACAATCTGCAACAATACAATGGCGGTGTAACGCAACGTGACTGAATTTCACGGCGGAATACTGGCAACCTCGACGAGACCGGCTTTGTAAAACGGACGTTTCGTCAATCGATTCGATCGATCGATACGAATACAACAACGCGAGATTCGTCTCTTCTCTTTCATCAAATATCACCGAGCCGCTAATTTCTCCGCGTTGCTGACCGAAAGATACGTGAAAGTACATCATCGAAAATACCGTACGAATAAATTTTACACGCAAAAACACGGCCAAGCTCGATAGAGTCTACGACGATCACGATTCGACAGCAACGTAACTTTCCCGATAACCTACGACGTGGGAAGTCGATCGGCGAGAGATTCATAGTCGATTCGCGCTCTCCCGGCTCAGTGTCTCGTAATGTGACTCGATATATATATTCGCGCGCGGGAAGACGCGGTCTGAGGTGCGCCGCGCAAGAAGCAACGAGTTCGTCGAATTCGAGAACAATGACGACGATGAGACTACGTCGCCGGCGGGAAATCACGCTGGTGATCATCTCGCGCTGCGGCGAAGTCTGACTGGCCGCACGGCCGTCCGCACGCGGCTCGCTTATGTGCGCGATTACAGTAGGAACTTACGAAGAACTTCATGGTGGACAGTTTTTCTGGTGCGGTACGCGGGAAAACACTACGTATCCGAGGGGCGACGCAGTATGCTTTTATAGCGGTGCCCTGCCCAGGCCCCTGCGCCTCAGGGATGAGGCGGGGGCACGCGCCGCTCGCGGACGGCTGCACCGGCGGACCCCTTTCACCAATGGCGGATCGCGCGACCCTTTCGGGCCCCGTTAACGGCAGTGATTTTGCACGCGCCGAGGACTCGATCACGGGACCCTCTCGCTTCCGGTTCTCCCCCGGATGCCCTCTCCTGAGACACCCCTCGGGAAACTCCCGGGGGATGCCAAGGACCACCTGATGGACCACCGGCAAGAGGACACCTCGTCTCGGCCGTCCTCCCCTCTAGCCCCATTCCGCCTCTACCCTGCTCCCTGCTTCTTGACCGGACCCCTGGTCTCCCTCCCCCCGACGCCTACGAAATCCGCAACTCGTTAACCCGGTTAACGCCAGCCGAGAATCAGGTGCGCACGTTGCACGAATAAAGAACGGCACGCGCGCGCGCGCGCGTTAGACAACTAGCGTTACGAGCGATTGCCATTCGACATTTTGCAAGATCGTCGTAATTTTTCGTTTTGCAGAATTATAGCGTTTCGCGAGATTGCGTAGAGAAAATACGTGTCTATGTGTGTGTGTGTGTGTGTGTGTGTGTTGCGTCTGTATACTCGGTGTATGTACGTCTGTCGTTTGAATGTGGAGCGGGGGCGGGGAATGGGGACGGGGAGAGAAAACGACGCAGTTAGATCACCGCGCGATTAAATCGATCGATCGATCGATTGATGCATAATTTGCTACATTCGCCGTGTCTTTCGTTTTGGGGAATTATGTCGTTTCGCAAGATCGTGCAGGAAAATAGTTCCATATGTCGCAGAAGGAATGCGGGAGAGAGAGAGAGAGAGAGAGAGAGAGAGAGAGCGAGAGAGAGAATACTGTGCGTTAAATCACGATCGTGTCAGATGGATTGACGACAATCGCCTCGTGTCTTGTATGTATTTAAGAAAATGACAGTCTTTTCACGGCAAAAATCATAGAAAGCGAGTGAATTTTTAGCGCGCTAAACGTCAACATCGCGAGTATGCGTTGTATGTCAAGCGACACCGATTTCCTCTTAAGTAAAATCCTGTAAAAGGGAAAGAAACGAAGGACAAAGGGGAGACGGAAACAAAAGGAAGTGAATAAAGGGAAAGAATTAGAAAGAAGAAAAAGAGGAAGGGGACGAAAATAAGGAAAGAGACGGAAGGAAAAGGGGAAAGGGATAAACAGAGAAAGGAAGAAAGAAGAAGAAGGGGAAGGAAGAACAACGAAGAAGGAAAAGGGAGGAAAAAAGTCAAGAGTATTTTATATACATATAAGTAAGCCTTTATGTAATTATCTTTTCTCTCTCGGAAAAATTGAAACGAGAATATCGGGAAATTTCCGCAGGCACGTTTCGCTCGCACGTGACGCATTTGTGGCGCGGGAGTCCGATTCCGCGAGATTTTCCATATACTGCGCAAAAATCGGAGGTACGTCCAAACAGGTTTGTCCGAACGTTGAGTGGCCGGTCCGGCGTTGTCCGGATAGTTGCACGGACGCAGTTTCGCAGGTGCGTCTTGCGCAAGTCGCAAAAACGAGCGATTTTCTCGCTCTCCCTCTCTCTCGCGCTCCATATTTCACTCTCCGCATCGCGTTATATCCTAATCAGCTCCATCGGCGCGTACGCCCAATTGCACGTGGCAACGCGCGTACGAACGCACACGCCGATCGCGAGACTCGGCTTCGCTCAACGCGCGTTACACGCTCATCGGCGCGGTAATCCCGCGTCCTGCGCGTCGTCGTCGATTTACGGTCCGACGATCGCGATCCGCGGGATCTATGAGCGCGATCCGGTGCACAAAGTCGGTGATACATATTAGGACAATCGCGGGTATGACGCGGTGCCGTTCGTTCGAGTTGCGCGCGCTGGCTGTTCGCACAATAAATCTCCCCGGGCGTAACGGTCCGACGATGAAACAGATAGCGGCAGATATTACTTAAAACGCAGTGGACTGTGAATTCGCCTGGCTGTTGAGGCTTCTGATTGCGGCGGAATGTAACGTAAGAAGAAAACCCGCAGGAGATAATCGAAGGAGGAATCGAGAGGCAGTTAAAATAAAAAAGAATTGATTATTTTAATAGAAGAAAATAAACACACACACAAAGCACGCAGATAGCAAACGAAGAATGATATGAAAGCTCTTAAAGTGAACAATAGTAAGTACGGTAAGCAAATAAGGGCCGTCGCTAGACATTGGCCACGAAATTGATAAATCTTAGCTTATATTCTATTTAAAATTGTATAAAACTGTTCACATTATATTTATTGTTTATTATTGATTTGTTCATTCATTAACAGGAATCTTATCCGTTTAATTTACAATACATACAACGTAATCAAGAAACAAACAAAATATATCTACATGGAAATAAAAAAAGGGAGAAACGCAATTTTTATAAAGCATAAAGGATAAACGGAAAGAGGGAAGAAAGTGAAGAGTTAAAAATTCGAGGAATGTTTAAATTAAAATAATTAAAAATAATCTTGAAAGTGGGCCATGTAACGAAGGTCAATTATATTGCTAAAGTTATTCGTAAACATAGCTAAATAATCAAGTGGTTACCACGACACCACACGCTTTCAGGGATCGCGTTATGTCTGTGGAATGTGTCATGATCATGCGAAGTTTGAAGCGATCGGTCGGAGAACGAGAACTTCCCCGTTCGAGAGAAGTTCATCGTCGAGTTTGGCAAGGAAGAGAGCTGAAGCAACAATAGAGAATTTCCTCGCTTACTCGCCAGTTCTACCGATTTCGTAATCGCACAAGAGTTACCGGGTGTATTTCGCGAGAGGACGTGGAACCCAACGGCACAACGTCGATCATACCTCTCAGAGAACAGCGACATTACGAAGACGAGGAAACTGATTGATCAATAGATCCCTCGTCTTCTTGATCTTTCATGCTGATTACAATATTCCGTACGCAGAAAAATAATTATATATATATTTACTTATAAGAAATTATGAATCCTTTGATGCAATACATAAATTTCAATCTGATAACGTGTATAAAGAAAAGACAAATTTCTGCAAAGATAACTAATACGGGAACATGTAATAGAAAAGAAATAGAAGACGCAAATAAATCGATCAAAAAATAAATGTACATATTTAACTTTATAATTTAAATCAATTATAAAGAATCAATTAAATTATCAATAACGACAACTCTAAAAAAAGGTGGACAATGGAATATAATATATAATAATAAGTTAAATTATTAATAGTTAAATTATTAAAAGTATAATAATAATAGTTAAATTATTAAAAGTATCTCCAACCACAAATAATCCATTAAACAATTTGAACGTTCTATATCGAATCCGACACTTTCTCACGTAAAGAGACGGATAATTTCTGAGAGACCTATCATTAAATATTAAACTTTAATAACTTTGAGATACTGGAATGTATAGTTAGACCCCCCTCAGAATCCTGAGTAAAAATAGGAGGTCAGTTATCGTGTGGAGATAATTCCGCAAAATGCGGCTGGAGTCATTTCGCATGCTTCGTTCCGTCGATTAGGGCGGCGTCGGTGCGAAAACCCCGTCCATTCGTGTCTAATTAATTCGCGCGCGCGTGCATGCCGCAACTTTGCAATCTCTATGTACAATATTAATTTTGCAACGGCGCAAAACGCGACCGAGTTTCTGCGATCGGCGGATTTAGCTCTCCGCACGCCCGTGGAAAAGCGTGTGATCCTTTTTTCTTCTCTCAGCGAGTCATTCGTCTCGCTGGACGTTGCCGCGTGTCGAAACCCGCTATTATACTCCGAGAAGTTGCCGCGCGTACGCATTCCGCTAACAATGAAGCCATTATTACGCTCCTCTAGGACTAATTAGATAATACACCGTAAGATGAAGAACAAGAGATAGCTTTAACCGGTGTATAATGATCCTCCTCAGCCGGAGAATTCTCTGAGAATTCCCTGAAAGGACGTTCTAAACGTCTCCCTCCACGCGAATGAAATTTCTTCGATTGCTTCTACACGACGATCGATGGAATAACATTGATGCGCGTTACAATTAGGTTACTGGCTTCTTTTAACACTATACATTTCTTAGTAAGCCTTAACGTGAAACTATCACGGTATCATAGATTACTGATTTGACACATCATTTTAGCTTATTTAAATTAATTTATTTATTTATTAGAAAAAAATTAATAGATGATAAGTTAATATACAGTTCGCGCGTTTAGAAAATGTATCCTCATAACCTAATTTTACATTGTGTGTTAAGGCTGTGCTGCCAGGTAACGTGCATTAATCGACAGAATGGCCTTAACACGCGGAGTAAAAATAGAGTACCTGCATTTTATAACCGTACACGTTTGTTTTTTCCTTTTTTAGACATTAACGTGAAGCTATTGCAATGATTAATAATTTGACATATCGTTCCCGTTTTTTTTTTCAACAATCAAGATAGATAGTAAATTAGTAATAACAATTAAGAAATTCTAATTAGCTAATTACATTGTATGTTATGGCTATTACGTTAATTAATGTATATTAATCGACAGGATAGCCTTAACACGTAGTGTAATTAGCTTACTAGTATTTTATAACTGTACACATTCCTTTTCGGAATGTTAACATAAAACTGTTGATGATTACAAATTTGACACATCATTTCCGTTTTCTTAAACAAACAATAAATAGTAAATCAGTAATATGTATGGTTAAAAATGTCTAATTACCTAATTACATTGTACGTTAAGGCCATTTTGCCGATTAGTATACAAGTTCAACAAAAATATTCGATTCACACGTTATTGCTACATAGAACTAACATTGAAATATAATACTATTGTCGAATATCTTCCCGAAAAATGTCTTTTTCTCTCGAGTCAAAAGAGCAGTTTTTCGCGAAAATCGTTCTTGGTGCTCGTTTCTATCGAGGTGAAAGAACTCTCATTAGGGTACATTGCGGAATCCGTTTTATACGCGCGAACAACGCGGCAATTTCTTTCTCTCCCTCTCTTTCTCTCTCTCTTTCTTTTTGTCCTTCCACCCTTTCCGCGCTTCCGCCAATTTTCCGTCGGATTTAAACACCGACTGTCGCTTTTACGAGCAGCGCGAAGGATTTCGCAAGGCAGAGAGGCGCACAATTCTCGCTTCCCGCATTGACGAGGAAGTATATAAATTTAACAGCGGCTAAAGGTTGTATCTTTTTTATGAGTCGTTTATATGGTAATTATATTTATCACATAGAGTGACGGAAAAGGAGATAAAATAGAAATACGAAAAAATACGGAGAGAATCATCACAATTTATTCAAAACAATATGTCGTGTGAAATGTAATGTAAAAATCTAAATCTAACATTTAATAAATTTATTGCTGCATCAATATAACAAAAAATTTACATCTGTACGATGTAAATTCAATAACTAATTCAATACGGTATGTTTGGTCGAAATAAAAAAAGTTACAAGTATTAATACGTCTCTGCTAGTGACCAACAGAAGAACAAAAATAATGAACAATAAGAGCTTAATCACGGCTTGTGACGATATGTATAAAGTATTGTCCAAAAAATTCTTCAAGGTATGTGCATATTACGATGACACATTTATATCCTCCTACAATGATAATTTATACACATCGCTACAACAGTCACGATTAGGCTCTCAATGGCCAAAAAGAAATTGCTCCATAAATTTAAATAAACTTCCTTATCATAAATATAATAATAAATATAACTGCTCCATAAATTAAAAAAAAAAATACACTCTAATCACCGTATAATACAAATTTAATGATTAATTGGATGCGATGTATTTATTCCATGAATTACAAAAATTGTTTCGCAAATTCAACTAGAATTTCTCCACAACGGATATAATAATAATAAATATAATCGCTCCGTAAAAGAGAAGAAAATTCCTAAAGTGTACATGACCGTTGTACGACAATCATAAAAGTCAATTTGGATTCGCCGGCGCGGACACGGACGCGTTCAGCTCGGGATCGCGTCCAGAGCGTGTCGTCGAAGTCTCGCCGCTTGTCCACTCTCCGAGCGTGACACTGGAGTCGGCAAGAGAGCGCAAGGGCGCGATTTTCGCGAGCGGAACGCCGTGTTCCGCGGGAGAAGTGAACGCCCCTCTGTGAAGTATGCGCGCGTTCTCGTCGCCGTCGTCATCGCCGTCGTCGTTTTTTTTCGACCGATCGCCGTAATTACTCGCGACTAAGGCCACGCCGGTCTCTTTTGCTCGGTAAGAGAGCGATCGATCCGCGGGCTTTGNGAAGTACGAACACCCCCGCCGGTAGCGGCTCGTGGCGGCCAACGGACGTTAAACGGCGTCGCCGGCCGCCCCGGCCGTTCCGCTCGCCCGTTCGCTCGCTCGCGTCAGGAATCGCGTTGCAAAACCTGGAAAGTTTAACGATTCCCATTATTTTGTAACGCCTCGCTCGAGTTATTCGGATCGATGGAGTGAGAGAGAGAGAGAGAGAGAGAAGCGAACGTGTGTGTCTGTTGGCGTGGCGTAGAAATATTAATGCAACGCGCAGCAGCGCCCGAGAGGGATTTCGCGGACGGCACGATCTCGCCAGATCTCTCCTAATCCCCGCAGGAAATCCGAATAAATAGAACTACGAGAGCTACGGGAACGTTAGGAATAGTGAAGTGGTCTCATGGACGATTGGCATTTCGATTTCGAGCGCGGCGATCGCTCTCGGGCGAATCGGATGGAAACGTTCCGTTAATCGTCGTAATATCGATCAAACTTGGCGGGATTTATCTCTCTCTCTCTCTCTCTCTCCCCTGTTTCTCGTTATGGAAAAATTGCATTCCGAGAAACTCCCCCTTTCCTCGCTTACCTTTCAGCTCGATCCTGAGAGAGAGAGGAAAGGACAAGTTCGAAAGGACAAGTTCGAAAGTATATCTTGAAGAAATAACGGCCATTTATACATTGGAAGGAGAAATATAAAAAAAAGTAAAAAGTACTTATACGACGGACACTAATAACATATTTACCTGAATCTAAATTCTTTTGTTCGAATAGATAAGTCTTGAGAGAACGTATTTGTTCATACGAAGAAAACGTTACCGTGGTGTAAAGTTAGATGTATTAATGTAAGTAAATATGTTATTAGTACTTATCCAATAAAAACTTTCTTTTTATTTTATTAGATATTTTTGGTCCTTTTTTTTTTATATACACGACGAGAAAGAATACATGAAATAGGAATGAAAAGAAGAAGTAAAAATAAAAAAAATAAAATCCTAATAATAAAATAAAAGAATTATGAGAAGGGGAAAGGGAGGGAACATTCTTGGCGTTAACATTTACACAGCAAGAGAAAGGATCGTTCACCCGCCAGCGAATCGCGTATCAGTTTCATTATTTCATTCCACTTCCATTGCTTATCGTGCGATGAATGTTTATGTAGTTTCGCGTTGTGGGCAGTTTTACTGCAACCGCTTGGCTGGTAGTTAGCCAGCGATCAAAGCTCGCGATTGCGAGGCGCGTCCGGATGAGAGAACGTGGCCGGGACTTCCGTATCGGATTTTCCGGACTGGTTTTCCAGATGAACTTTCGAAATAGAAGAAAAACTAGGTCTACTGCAGCGATTATGCACCGTTGCGCGTTTTTCCGCGCGCGCGTGTTGCACATTGCTGTAACTCGTGCATCGTTGCTCTCGCCTGTCGCTGTTGCTGCCGGCCGCGAACGATAAGCCGATCACCGCCGTGCGGCGAGTTGTAATGCACGACACGATGATCGAACGTAGCGGGAAACATATCGCGGGAAATATGTAGCGGGCAGGCAATTAAGTATCCATTCGCGTTCGCTTCTCGCGTCTCCGCCTCCGCAAAGCTCGATCGTGAAGACGGATTAGCGGGGAAAAATTTCGCGAGCGCGAAAGGAAGTAAACGTGAAAAGGGAGAAACGGAGGAAACTGACGAAGCGGGTCACGCCGCGCTCGGCGGTTTTCCGTGAACGCGACCGTGGAGAAACGCGGAGAGTACAATGAACAATAAACGCGTACAATATGTGTCTTGACGCTTATCTTATAATTATTATTATCTTCTTATTATTTGTTTCTGAAAAAATCCTCTCAGACGTATGTTATTCAAAGAAACAATTTATTAGGATTTTCCATTTCAAGTTTCAAACTTACGCGTTACGTGCGAATTTTCACAGAAAAATTTTATATTTAAATATACAATTAAGTATGAATATACATATTTTAAGTTATTATTTTCTATTTATTATTTATATATTAAATTTATATGCATATGCAATATATTTATTATATGCAATATATTTCAAGTTACTATTTATTAATCATATATCATAATCGATATATATATTATACAACTAAATTTACGTATTTTAATACATAGAATTAAATTAGCTAATAGATGTATTAAAAATATATAATGAAATTAATATACATTAAAGTATAATTACATTTGAAACATGTCCTCTGGGAATGATTAAAGAACAAGTTCTCTCTGCTATTGGATACGGATGAGTTGCAAAACTCACCGAAGAGAAGAAGTGTTTGCAATCTTTTCAACCTTAAAACACACAAGTAACTTTGGGTAACAAGTAACTACAATGTTACGACATATTTCTGACATGACGCCTGGTGTGTCTAGAGATCCGAGACGAAACGAGCAGAGAATTCATTGGAACGTGTCACGATCGCAATTTCCACGCGTGCAATCTCGGCTTCCGGATCTCTCACCGCCGTCGGCTAGCCGGCTACCACTTGATATTCAAATTTCACCCATTATTAGCCGCTATTTACGACGCTTACGTAATGCATTGTGTTCCTTCACGTTGGCTGGTATCGCCGATTGCGCGATTCGCGGGCGATTTCGCGTGTGCGCGAGCCGATCGCAAATGCGATCGCGCCGAAACGAAAAATATCCGCGAATAACCGGCCGATGGGAAAACCATTTATAGGCGAGAGCGAGAGAGCGGGAGAGAGAGAGAGAGAGAGAGAGACCGAAGCTTTACGTAAGTCGGCGAGATTGCGTAAGGAACTTTCGTTGGAAAAAAAAAAAAAAGAAAAGAAAAATCCCATGACTCAGAGTATGTTCTAAGCTCGATCTACGCTCTCGGTGAACTTCGCACGCGCACGCTCGCGTTTCTCCAACGTGAATCGAAACTTGGCTGCCGTCCGCGCCTCATGTCTCTATTAGAGCATTCTCCTTCTTTTTTATTCGGCGGTGGCCTTTTCGCTGCAGCTGTGACACAGGACGTCCCCGTACTTCCAGATACAAAGGCGAACGAGGCGAGCGAGCGATCGGGCGCGCGGAAAGAAGGAAAAAAGAATCGTGTCATTGATCGCATGTCGCTCCGACGTTGAATCGATCTTTGTGATCGAAATACCAATGACGCGATTCGTTCCTCATCAAAGTCGCGGAGCGACATAGACGACGACGGTGACGGTGACGGCCGGTATTCTTCGCGTGCTCGCCGCGAGCCAACTGCTCCACATTCCCGTTCAAGGACTACCGTTACCGAGTATCTCAAAATTTATGTTATATATAATGTAACGTTGTCATATACGCGCGCTGCTCTATTTCTCTTCTCGCTTATGCCAAAGCCTTTCTTACTATTAAAGTATCATTATCTCATGTTTGTTTAAAGTTGCTATTATAACAAATTTTTTTATTCTTTGTGAAAAATTAACTTCAATCTGTTTCCTCCTTTTCTTACTTCTCACCATTTCTCTTCTATTTATCTTCGTATGTGGCCTTCATTCGTCCTCTCTCCTTCTTTTCGTAGTCCTTTCCCTTTCTTTCTTTCCTTTATATATCTTCTTAAAAATTATAAAATTCGAAAATTATATTGTTAATTATATTTGATGCACAAGGGGGATAATTTTCCATATAAATAAGAGAAATATGTAGAATTTGTTCAAATCCACCGACACACCGAGACTCTCAGATATCTTCGATATCTGAATTTTCCTAATTTTTTCCAATTTCTAATTTCTGATTTGTTATACATGAAAAGAATCTCTCTCGAATGTCAAACTATTTTCTTAATGCCAAGATGTTTCCTCACTCACGGTCAATATTAATGCGATAAAAGCGTAAAGAAGTCTCGAATGATTTCCTTATTTATTTTCATTTTACTGCTAGAGCTCTTTTATTATCACTTAAGCAAACCTTTTCAATCTCCTCGCATACAGATCTGGAGCGCTTAGTCGCAGTGTTGTATTATACGATAGGGGTGGTGCAATTCAGCAGAATAATTTTATACGGAAGAAATATGGCGTGCGGATGGCGAATGGAATTCAAGGAAAGTAGCATAACAAGCTTGTAAATAAGATAAACGACTACGCTCTTAGGCTAAGTGAAGGAAACTATATCCGTAAATTTGCGGCGATGATTTACGGTAACGCAAATGAAGACGTCGTCTTCGTGAACTTCTTCCGTCGCGCACTTTTTTCCGAGCGTAAATACATTCCCAAAGACGTCATAAATTTTACTATTGGTGTCACGCGACACATTTTTCTCAAAGCAATAAGAATTATTGGAAGAATCATCGAGATGAATTATTCATTAACCAGAATTTCATGGTGATTCGAAACACCAATCTCTACTTGAAGTCTCAAAGCTAACTGCTGCGAGCTTCGATCCAAATTCCCCGAGAATGAAAACGAAACCCTTTTCATTCGCGCGAGTTTAACTTTTGAATGTTATGAGCGTGTGTGTGTTTGACAAATTTCTTCAGATCATACTTCCCACACAATTAACAATTATCAAATGTTGCTATAGATATTCATATTCATGTTTTTCTTTACATACTTTACTGACGGTGATAAACAAAACTTATTTCATTAGTTTTATTTCATATTTATCATTTTATCTCATCACTCATTTTATTTTAATTTTTATTATTTCGTTATTTAATTTCATTCTCGTTATTTAATTTATTATGTTACTTCATTATTTATTTTATTCGATCCTTTATTGTCCTATTTTCTCTCATTATTTTATTTTTATTATTTAATTTTGCGTTTTATTTCTTTCACCGATGGACCACCGATAGTCGAAAATACTTCATTCTCAGTGCACTCGTTCAGCTCCAAGTACTCCGCGTTCAAAGGGTTAAAACTGTTCGGGATCAACATCGAGCTCGAATTTCTACGCCTGCCGAGCTAAGAATTGGCGAGCTGAGCCACTGAGTTTTTCGGTTGCCGAGAACGCTTCCTCCGTGACCTGCGGAGCTCTTCTCTCGCGAATTGCCGGCCGGCGTTTTAATTAAACGCTCCGTAAGGCACGCGAGCATAATTAAATGATTAAGCCTGACTAGCCAGCAGTCGAGGGCGTAACCCTGCGGGCGGCGTTTACTTTCTAGGCGAGAGAGTGACGTCGTGTCGCGAGCTCCAGCACTCGCTATCGCAGATATAGGAATCCGCGTGGCCGCCGGCCACCGAGACGAAGATCGTGGTGCAATCGCCATCCTTGGACGCGAATCTGGAGCGTGTGCTGCTCGACGTGGAAATTGACCTGACCTATCGGCTCTGCCAGGGAGAGACTATCGCAAAACTATCGGTCGATCGACAATTTTCGTCGATGAAAGAGATACAGGCCTTGCGAAATTAATACTCTCAGACTGCCGGAACGAGCGCCGAAAGGAAGTTCGAGGAATTCTGGGGGTGGTTTATAGTGAGCGATAAGATCAAGCGGAAATGTCCGATCGACTTCACCGAAAGCGAAAATGGCTGAGAAGTACAAAATATTTATTCGGTGCGCTAAGAAAAGGTCCTCACGGTTCAAGCGGTATTTACTTGATACGAGTAAAATGGTTACTCCAAAACTCCTTGGTAAATATTTATTAGGAATGTAAATGTAATGGACTGTATACACAATACGATATTTCTTTAATATAAATAAACATTTACTTGTGTTCAATCAATTGAAACAAATATTATATTTATGATATTGGAAATTTATTTTTAGAAAATAATTATTCTCTCTCTCTCTCTCTCTCCATCTCTCTGGACAATGAAATCTTAATAATAACAATAATAGTAACGTTCAAATATTTAAATAAAACTTCGAATAAAATTAATAATAATAACAATATAATCTTAAAATCATTAACTTTTTTCAACGGAAAAAAAGTATTAAAAAGAAAAGAAAGAGAGAGAGAGAGAGAGAGGCAGAAGCGATCGGCAGAATACAAGGGTCCAGCGCTTTAAAACAGATCAACTATTTGTCCTCGAATGAAGAAACTATATCGTATAGACGCTATTGCTAGTTGAGGAACAGCTCGACCGTGTACAAGAACGTTATTTACCGAGAGAATTTAAAAAATACTGTTTTTTAAAATTTTCCAAGTTTGTAAGATAAAAGCAATTAATATGTATACATACAATCAACTAATGACATGGTATTATTATCTTGTAATCGAATCTTGTAACTGATTCATAACATATTAGAAGTTTCGCATATATTTACATTAAAGAAATACGATTCCGCAAAAATATGATTCCTTCTTTCACCCTTTTTCCTTATATAAATCGATTTTTCCCGTTTTTTTTTTTTTGCACGTAAAGGCGCCGAGGACAATAGGAGGAGCGGACGGACAATATTCGTGTTTTATTCCGACGTGCCTCGTTCTAGATACGCGAGGTATCACGCGAGGCACATTCGCTTTTCGACGTGCTTCTTGCGCTATCCCCCTTCTCCCTTCGCCCCCGGGGGGGCTTTTTCTTCACCCAAGGCGCGAAATTATTCCGCCGGCTGGTCACGTGGATCGCCCGAAGCGAGTTTCCATGAGCAACGCGGTCGGTGGTGCCGTCTCATCGCGCCGGAATGTCCCAGCAATGACTTTGAGAGCGACAAACATGGCACCGAGGCTTCTTACACGAAACGACGGTTTCCCCGACGGTGGCGAAATGGGTGGTGCTATCCGATACCCTTCACTCTCGACTTCGGAGCCGAGCTCGCGGTGACGGCGATTTATTGCGAGCGCTATTCACTATCCGCCGGGGAAACGTTACTGCACCGTGCAATTTATCCGCGTGCCGTAAAAATGATAGGAAGAAGGAAAAAGGATAGAGCGAAGGACGAGGGAAAGAGAGAGAAGAAAAGAACACGAGAGCCGAAGGAAACGTTGTAAACCTGACCCATTTCAGCAGAACGCAGAAGAATTAAATTGCGGTTTGCGTTGCCTTTTATTCAATTCTCGCGACTCGCAATCTCCATTCGCGCTCCCGCGGGATCCGTACTTGTTTTACATATTCGCTAAAAAACACCAGTGTCGGGAGAGTCGGGAATGGAGATCGCGAGTCGCGAGAAAACGGCGGACCGATGGCGAAATTCTGATCTCGTTCCTGACGTTTCGATTTCGATTTGTCGATACGATGCAATACGAGACGACGGTATATTAACGCGATGATACAATAATACCACGATACAATGAAATATGACAGTATTCATAACGTTGTCGTGACAACATCGTGATGATCATATTGATAATTGCCAACGCAATGACAACAACAAGTCGTTAAATCGTAAATCGACAAATTCTCAACTCAGCTTCGCACCGGAATCGCCGTAACGGGAGTGATGAGTCGATATCTGTGCTAAATACGATGTGAAAATGAAAGTGCGATTCAAAAACACGCACCCGCAGGTGTACGCACGTGACCGCACTTCGTGTCGTGCAACGGAGCGCATAGACAGCCGGAGCGCATCGTAATTTACGGAAGCGATCGCCAGCGTGGATTTTCCTCGCGAGCCTTATCGGATCGCCAACGCGTCGCGAGCGATGCATAAGCGGCTGCGAACTGGACGTGCACGCACGCACGCCCCGACGGACTTTCATTCGCGAAAGCGGCGTGCCGCGCGAAGTAGAACCGTATTACTCCGTCCCGGAAGAGAACGAGCACCGGTTACCGCAACCAGAAGCCTCGCATGCGCTTTACCGCCGTAAAGTGCATTAAACAGTTCGTAACTAAATTGCATCGTCGTTTCCCGCGATCTAATATCCGAAAGCACTCCGCGCTATTATGCGCGCCGTCGTTTCCTGCATTCGCGCACACCTCGACGCACGGGAGAGCGAGAGAAAAAACGTGGAAGCGAGAGAGAGAGAGAGAGAGGGAAGAAGGAGGAAGAGTGGGGGAGAAAGAGACAGATAACGTGTCGTCTCACGGGCGATACGTGCTTCTGAGAAGATAAAACACGTGGACGTGTTATTACGCTAATCTTCCTGTCGGCCACTTCGCAGATTGTTAATTATCGTGTCTCGTTGTTGCGACCGCGCGGATCAGTGATATTTCTGTCGCGCGATATGCGTCTAATAATAACGCGCGCGTAATCGCACGATACCGCCGCCCGATCTCGTTAAAATCTCGGGTAAATTGGCGGCAGTCGCGCGAAAAAACAAAGAAGTAGGAAACGAAACGCTCGGAAGTGAATTTATCTTAACGACGCGCGCAGTCGAGGATGGTCGGTGATTTATGTATATATTAATAAAGCAGGAGAAGAACCGAAGCAAATTTCCCGCTTAATATCGTATATTTGATTCCAGCGGTGCCTCCTTTCCTCCGAATAAATAGGCAGTCTATAAAATGGCGTTGTGATGAAACGGATCGAGCAAATGTTTTATTTTCGCTTGACATATTTAATTCGAGAGAGTTATGATCGTCCGGAACATAACAGGGCGTCAATGAGATAAAATTAGGGGGAAAAAACTGGCATAAGTGTGGAAAAGTGACATACGCATGTTTCTCGACTGTAAAGAACTGTACCGAACTCTGTCAGACGAAACATCTGACGGAATTTCGTCTATCGTGTACAGTAGTTGGAGCTGAAGTGGCAGTTTCCGTTTGCACGAGCGAGTTTCGTTATGTTATCGGCGTCTTTTAATTTTTCGTTGCACTGAAATTTTTGTGGAATAAACTGTCTTTTTATGGAAATTAAAGTAACGCGTCGGGGTTAAGTAATTTATTTGACAATGCTATTTTCCGGGTTGGGTAAGTTGGTATTTCTTTTTAATTAAGTTAAAAGTCAACTGCCTAAGAAACTAAGTTGATGTTGAAAGTTACGTGGACAGGACCGGACATTGTATGAAGAAAAATGGCTTACTTCTGAAGATCTCCAGACAACGATGAGCATCAATTGAATTCTAAAAGCGGAGTATCGCAGTAAATAGCGAGAGACACGTGGCTGTGTGTTGAAAAGACGCCTCTCGCCTATCAGTTGATACCTATCGTTGCCTGGAGATCTTCAGGAGTCAGCTATTTTCCTTTCTTACAGGATCTAGCTTACCGCTTCGGTCATTAGCTCAGACAAGATAATTAATTCCTCGCTAATTATTGCGAATTTTGCACAATGATATGTGACTTTTCCGCTCAGTTTTTATCCATTCTACCTGCACACTATGGGAACCGAGAATAATTCGGAACACTTTGTATAACGATATTATAATGATATAAAGATTGACATTATAAAATAATATATTACAAGAATAACCAAATAAATTCTACTTAATATACATTCAATATTTCCACTTCGTATTATATATTTATGTTTTATTATGTCGTACATTCGATGCCATCGAGAGTAACAAAAAGTAATTTCCACGAATAATAAATTATCGACAAGACGCCGAGGGATTACCGAGGATTATTAGAAAAATTCGCGACGGATACGTCGCGGATCAATTTAGTCCTTTTCAGAACCCAGCAGAGGTTGTGCAATGCAACGGGCAGGCCAGCGGTTCGCCGGATATCTATCTGTATGACAATGCGTTTTTCAGGACACCAATTATTTTTAGAAAGGAGCCATAATACTCCCTAATAACAACGTCCCGTGTCGAGGGGTTTTACCGCTTAGGAATTTTTCCACCGAGGAATTCAATAACATTTCAGTGAGATCGAGCGCGAGGGAGAAACAGGACGTACAGCAGTGCACGTTTTAATGCCGGTCTTACGCATGATTTATCGTCACGATCGACGTGCAACCTGAATATCTCGCACAACCAGGTATCTCGCGTTTAAACGGAACAAACAGAAAGTAAAAAGAAGCAACGATTAACACATCAACGACAATGTGTTTGGGAAACAAAACTTCTGGACGGGAAGCAAGCAAATAAGGACGATAAACGAAATTGAAGAAAGAAAAAGAAAACCTTCGGTTTTACGCGAGTCTAAATTAATATCCGAAGTTTACAAATTTACGAACAGCATTTTTACGGCAAATATATAATAAACAAATGCAAATGTATAATAAACAAATAATAAAAAATGAAATTATATAGTAAAATTAAACTATGTATATAAGCGAATTATTTTCCAAAGGTATCCTATGTTCTGACGTGAAGCAAGGAAATAAAGAAAAAAGAAAAAAGCCAAACGTTGACTGATCCATCACGTGTCATTTCCGAGAGAAATGTTCGATTTCACGCACTAATCTAATGAAATGTCAAAAATGTACTTTCCGACCTGCGGACCGTATATTTGCAGGAACGACTTTTCTCACGAAGTTATCAATATTTAACTACAATTTAATGAATAATAATTAATTATAGTTTATTCCGGATTTAATCTGAAACCTTTAGAGATAGGTGGCGATTGCGATTTAATTAAAACTTTTTACATCATAGCGTTGGCCTTCTTTAAAAATAGATTGAACGACAGCTCACCTCCTCGTCCTTCGGCATTTCTTGATGTATTTTAATTAAGACACGCGCAAGGCGGTAGAAAAGAAAGTGCTTGCCAAGGCCTGCGTGACAATAAATCTCGGCGAGATTATTATTAAATCACTCACATTTACCCATAGCCGGCCGATCATAATCGAAGATAGAATCGTCATCATTTAAGCGAAATACGTGAGCGCTAATTAATTGCGAAACGCTTAGCGCAGCTGACCCGAGTGGTGTTAAATGTTCCCCGGTTGCGTAACTGTTTTTATTCTTGCGAAGTACACACGTAAACGTCGTGTAATACCGTGTCGCTGTATTTAACGGAGTGTGTAAGAGAATATTCGAGAAAAACGCGACGAGGGAAATATGTGCTACTTGAAAGTAGCTCGTGGATTTATTATCATATTAATTAGCTATTTGCGAGCGAGCGTATGGTCGTCACGCCAGCGGGTCTCTTACATTCCTCTATCGCTTTTTTTATTATTTACTATGTACATATTTTGATTATAAACGGGGAGAATGTCTCGCGATACAGTCCCGATTAATTTTCGGATCGGCACAAGTGCCCCCTGGAAAACAAACGCGTTTGCTAACCGTGATAGAATGAAAAATGACGATGCTCGCATTAAATCGTATCACGACGACGAATATAATTGTCATTGCAAATGTTGTTGTTTAAAGACGAAATGTTACGAAGAATAAAATACGATATATTAAAGATCTATCTCAATGTCGCATATTATTATAATGTGTTAAATTGTACTTAAAGCACACTCTACTGCAATATTTTGTATTATCATTGAATTGTATTGTAATATATACATTATATATTATATTGCATTTCTATTGTGCATTATATATAGAAATTATAATATATATCTCACATTTCAAAAACAACGCAATATCAATATATAATACTTCATTGAAATTGCCTTGAATTCCATTTTTCCAAGTAGTATAACTCAACAATAAATCAGATGAGCTGAAAATGTTTGATTTATTTCTAAATATTCTTAAATATCGACTTTCTTCTTGAGTCGTGTTCTACGAATAAAAGAAGAATCTGCTAATGCAAACTTTAATATATGAAAAGTGGACTTGTTAGGAAAATGAAAAAAACAATGACGTTATCTAATTCTAATTATCATTTCTAGTTATGCGTTAAAAATACCTGGATATTTAATTTATAATAAAGTATTAATTTTACAACTTACATTTATCTTGATATTTTATAGATATAGACCTATGATAAAGTATATTGTACACTTTTGTAATTCTATATTTTTCCGCGTTTATCAAATGTGCTAATTTAATAGCGAATTTATCGATAAAAAGTTATTAAACAGGTTGTTGGGCTTTATTCTTATCTTGTTAATGCCATTAGATTCTACGTGATTTGTTAAGGCTAATTAGTTTCTCATTTCTTTTCATTTTTTGGTTGCTTTTCAGCAAGAGACAAGTGACACAATGTTAGCTTGACGAAACACCGAAGCACCTTATTTCATTGAAAAGGAAATATATTCAGAAGGTGACAATATACTTTATACAATTGAGTAGTAAAATTGAGTAATTTGTGAATAGTAATTTATTTTTAATAATAAAAGTTTGACATTAATTTTTAAGAGATTTTTTTTCTTACAGATTTACATAATATTTATCGTGATAATAACAATTTTGAAGTAGCAAAAATGACTTCTTTTATTTTAGAACTTCAACTGAAATCTTCAGTCATATAAAAACTGATAAGAAAACATGAATCATGTTTAACTATGAAGCGCAAACTGTCGTGAATCAAATATGTTCCAAAAAACAGTTTTATACGGCACTTTAATGTCTGACACTACGTCTAAACAACCTTGAGAAATAATATAGAAAATTTTTTTAGCAGGGTTGATTTTCTTATTAGAGAAAAAATTACATATAGCCATTAGGAATGATGCCTATTCGGTTTATAATGGGAAAATTCGGCTAACGGGCTGCCTAACGCCATCTACCGGTATCATGAGAACACTCGTTGCACACTCTTAACAGGTTTGAGTTTTTACTAAGGGTTCGAGTTTCGGCTAAATGACTCACTACATTTGGAATAGTTACATTTGATAAATTTACATTTTATAAGACAAGTCTTCGTTATCAAACTGCTATTATTTTCGCCAAAAAAGCAGGGAAGTAGTACTTGAATTTAAATTTCTGTGTTAGTTCTAATATTAACTTTCTAATCTATCGGATAAAGTACGTTGTATGGAATATAAATTCATATAGATGGTTAAATACTTATTGCGATAAAAGACACTGTCCATATATAATTATATATGAATTTTGCCCATACATGTGGTCACATACATGATTATATATATATATTATATTAATACAAAAAAAATGATGGTATTAATACAAAAAAAATGATGGTATGTTATTTAACTAAATGTCGATATTATGCGATGATCATTATACATTTTTTATAGACATTACGGTAAATACTTATCATGCTCGAACAATAGCGACTTGCTCTTAATTACCTCTTTTCCCGTTCTTGTTGAATAAAGAACTGATAAGTTTTGATAGTAAAATATGAAATGACATCCGTTATCCATTTGATATAATATTCAAAAAATGCTTAAACAAATTCATAAAAGTTATAAACAATTAGAAATTACATGTACTTCTCAATCAGTTACGACAATAATGTTAACATATTTCGATTCCTTATTCAATTTCGAATAAATGAGTGAAAAAAAAAGTTGGTAACTCGCAATAGGTAAATAACAACGTTCATTTGTTTACATCGACGCGCAGCGGCGCGAACTGGACGCGGCGCGCTGTTAGTAAATCATTTGCGTGTTTTTTGATGTAAATGGGAAAATTTTGATAATATTATTTTATTATCTTATTAAAACAAAACAGTTCTATGTAGCATGTTATTTGTTTGAGTACAGAATAATATATGCTTTAGGGGAATTTAATATCCCAAAGGGCGCTGAAGTTATTACACCAATGTTAGCTTTGAACCAAAACGAAAAATATTTGCCAAATGCGTTGAAATTCGATCCAGATAAATTTCTCCCAGAGAACAAGTAGGACCGTTACCTTTATTGTTATACCGTTTTACCGTTTAGTAATGGTCGAAGGAATTGTATAGGTGCGTATAAAGAAATTGTAATATATTATGACGAAATATGGAATTAATCGATAAAATTGCAGGTATGAAGTATGCTATGATTTCGATGAAAGTTTTCCTAGCAACTCTGGTTGAAGTAGATGGTTGAAGTAGATGAAATAAAATTGAAGCTGAATATTACATTAGCTTCTATAGTCGCATTAAAAGTTAAAATTAAAAAGAGGAATTTATATTGAAAGTATGCCGGTGGAACGAATGGCGGTATTTTTTATTGATGCAACTGTTAATATTTGATTTACATTTGAATTTATTCACAGTATATAATAATTAGGTAAAGGATTATTTGTTGTTATCAAAATAAAACAAAATATTAAAATTAAACATTATGAAAAGAATGCGACTAAATCCAACCAAAATTTTTCCGAACAAAAGTTTTGAATCCTATTTCGACTGAAAATAAAGATCATGATATATCAATATTAACATCTTATACAGAAGAATTAAATGATATAAAATAATTAATAATTAAATAATACAATTAATAACAGAAGGACGGAAGAGTTTAATCATAATTATTTATTTCAGACGATATATCAGACAACATATCAGACGACGTGTCAGACGACGTATCAGATGGCGATGAAACACTCAAATTTTTGAAAACAGTTAAATGATGATTACGATAAGACACACCGTCGTTCTCAAGATCTGTACAGGGCCTGATGGAACAAAATTTATTTTTTTCGTGATATGCAATATTTAAAGGTGAACCCAGAACTTCGAATAGCTTATTTATGTTCTCTTCAACTTTAAGTTTAGATTTGTCGGTTAAAAGCAACGGACAATTTTGATCCCGTAATTTTAAAATCAACTCGGACGATGGTTCCCAGTCATTAAAATCTACTTGAAACTCTATAATTACCTTTGGTTTTATATACATATCACTGTTAACATAATCACAGTACGATGTACGATGGCATTCGAAATTAAACTTCCTCTGCGTAGGCCTGCATTTAATACAAGTTTCTATATTTTTACGATCGTCTTGTAATTGCAATCCTATTAGTATAATTCTTAATTGCGTTTGCCAACGTAAACGATGCAGAAAAAGTCCCCAAGAGGGTACATATGCTTTATCAACAATGTTTGCAGCTACTATATAAACAATATAGCAAAAATGTTCACCTTGGGGATTTAAAAGAAGTACATTTTTCATCCCATAATACAGTGTCAGTGGTCCTGATATATAATCAGTGTAGCAATACAGTGTGACAGAGTCCAAAAATTTGAAATTATGTAGTTTAAGGAATGATGACATATCAACAGAAGGTTTAAAGTACACTGGAGGGTTGATGAAATGATGACCTAATAATGTTGAACCAAATTGTAGTTTGCTATCAACTTCAAGACATAACTTCAGCTTCTCGCAATCAAAATTACCATCTCTTTTCACAGTGTCTGCATGATCAAAACAATAGTTGACGGAATAACATCTTCTACAAGTATAAAGATTCTGTTGCTCGTGACATATACGACAAGCTTTTATGAACATGATCATCTGCTTCATATGGCTCTAGATCACATGACAACTCTGCCTTGATTAAATGCACAAATTCTTTCCTCGACTTGACCCATTCCTCCAGGTTGAAATACCCACGGAGCCAGATGTGTTGCTCGCTAAGTTTCTTTATAACAGCGCGCAACTGCGCATGATGCATCAGTTTGTGCCTCTAGCTGCGGTAACTTATCATGCAGCATTGTTCACAAATTTCCTAATTATCAGTATTTTTAATCTTGCAAACATGACAAATATTCGGATTAAAGAACTTGTTATATTCGACAGGCATATATATCTCTCGAAGTAATGCACACATTCCGAAACTTTGGTGTAATGGATAATTGCTGATATCTGTTATCTGTAATATTACTTCAGAAGTAATGTGTAGTAATTTTACACCTAGCAGATATGTTGCCCACTACTCGGTTTGTATATCTACTTGACGACCGTTCGAAGGACACTAAGAAGATATTGTTATATCCGAGGTACTCCGAACACCATTTCCCCTGTTCTTCCCCCTTCATTCTCCTTTCTCAGCGCTGCTCCCTTACCTCGGTGGTCGCCTGCTGATCTCACGCCGGCCCAATTTCTACGCTTGAAATCAATTATATTATTAGTTTATAGCCATAATCATATCGCATTTTTAATTATCGCGTAGTTGTAGAAATGTAACAGTTGGTGCGTTTTTGCGCTCCAATCAGCAGTATAATAATTATTCTTTAGAAATTAATCTTACCGTAAATTGTGACTGTCTGGCTGTATAAAACAATGCACACGACCGATCGTGGTCAGGGCGCCTTTATTTGCAGTCGTGTCGGTCAGTAGATTAACATCTAACCGTTTTAGAGGCAAATGATCCTTTATTTAAATAATTCGCACTTTCTACTCACCCTCAAAAGCCTCATCTTCGGGAACCTAACCCCATCTGTCACACATAACCTAGTCTCTAGACTCTGGTGCGGCTTGGGTACAAAAGCGCCGCGTCGCGGCCGATCATCGAAATAAGCAGTATAGAGATTGATGAATACCCCGGCCGCCGATAATTTCTTTTCTTTGTGTGTACACGCAATACTTTTTTTAAAAAACCAAAGTTATAACTTTTGAGAACGTCATATATCGTGTTTCGAAACTTTTAGTTCAAGAATCCAATCGGTTCTTTTCTTATTTCAGATTCACCGTTTGGCCGAAAAGTTGTCAATGTGATATATCCGTTTTCTTTTTGAATGGTCTTTCATTAACAACTAATAACTTTGTAATAAATAAAGATACAATAGACTCTTCCTTACGAAAATATTCGGGGAATATTATATTATTCATTGCATAAGATGGCTTTTCTTTAACTCATCAGAGTTTTCTAAAAGAAATTGTTGGAAATACCTCTTTCTGAGACGTTTATATCGGTCCGATTTCTTAATTGGATGTAGCGTGATGTTTTGAAACGTTTAAATGATCTTACTTCTAGTGTGATACGGGTTTTTAAATTTCCCAAAATTCAACTTGGTTTTATATCTGCAACTGTTCGGACGATAACAAGATAAAAAAAAACTGTTTCCGCCCGGGATCGAACCGGGGACCTTCCGCGTGTTAGGCGGATGTGATAACCACTACACCACGGAAACTAGTCGAAAGATCCTTCATATTACGCTGTTATCACCAGATTCAAATCTCTAAATTATTTACATAACATATAATTTACGTAATATATAACTTATTTACTTTACACTATTATTCAATGTCCGTTGCTGACAAATGACACTAAAATATATTGTGGACATCCGGAATGCGTAGCAACAAAAAATAATTCATATAACTTACAGCACGTATTTAGTGTTACAATAATATCGTGGTATCTTCTTAATTTTCTTTTTAATGTGCGATTATTCGGAGCTAAAAAAATTATCATAGAAAAAGTAAAAAGTACATCTCAGTATTTGAAGGAGGAGTTTTCTAGAAATTCGAATGTCTGTGGGAAATTAACGCAAAGCCGGTAAAATCATACGAGCGTTCTATTATGAATTTTTCGCACGAAGAATCGTTGCATGAAGAGTCGATCGTGGGAGATGTGTGTTTCAATCGGCCGATTATTTATCAGTCTTTAATTTATCAGCGATTGAAATCTGATCTTCGTACCAGGAAAACCATTCGTATCGCGATTACTCCGTTCTATAAAAATATTATGAACGTCGTTTCACGTATCCGCATTGGAGATAAACGACAATTGAATTAGGCTGAAAGACTCCGCCGTCGCTCTCACCGGGCGATCTCGTCATCGATCGCCGATTGCAATTCACTTTACTTTCGCGCGGGACAAATATTATCCCGCTATAGATTTCACACACACGTGCAATACGCGCGACGTGGGATTATTTTTAACAACGGCGATCTCGAAATTTTTCCACGCGTCACGTGACGGTTCGNGGGGAGGATTGCCGCGCGCGGAAATAAAATGAAACGAAGTTTCGAACTCGTTGCCAAGAGGACGATAGAAGGAATGGGATTTACGATGGTCGAAATATATGAATTAATTCTTGCGTATCTTATCGTAACGAAGTTTGACGAAGCAGTCGAACGGATCGATTTCGAAATTTGTCTTTTCGTGAACTATCGAAGCGCAAACGAGAACGAGAACGCGTAATCGTAGCCGATGCCGATAACACGACAGTGTGTGCACATATATAAATGTATATTTATGCCATTAGATAGACGCAGTAAAGCACACGCATTGACGACTGTGCTGATATAGCTTCGTAGAAGCTAAAATCTATTTAATAACATATGCACAGATACTATACGTCTATGTTTACACGATCGGTATGGAGCGAGTTTGATGTTATAAAACTTTATAACTCAAGTATGGACGTCGTCACGTCCCTCGTCACTCTGCGTCAACGCGACGAATGTAGGGCAGTAGCGACAGAGTTGAAGAAAATTCATCGATTTTTTGCTATTCACGCAAATACAAGTTACAAATGTTATTAAACCAGTTTGACAATAATACCGTCGAGCGGTATCGCCGAAGAGATGTTATTCGTCGGTCGAATTGCGCCGAAACGAAAATACATTCCGGCGACGTTCTTAAACGTGCCAGCTGTTTCTGCGCAAGCGCGTTTTGAACGCGTCGATCTCAGTGAAGTACACGATTCGAACGGAACAAGTTCACTTTCCTCCCCGACCGTTCTTAATATAGTTTTCAAGTTTTCGAAGAAACCCCCAATTTTTTTCCCAATTTTTCCGCGGGTTTTTTCTTCGTTTCATATTTTCTTTACGGTAAAAATAATGCGATGGGTTTTAATCCGAACACGCGTAAATTTGTCTAAACGAATTTGTATATTTTAGGATAGAAATCGAAGAAATTTGCGGAAAAATTGAGGAAAAATGGTTTTTCCGGAAATTTTGAAATTGTAGTTTTTAAAAGTTTCTTTCTCTCTCTCTCTCTCTCCCTCTCATTTAAAACTTTGAATTCAAATTCAGACCTTTTATTTCAAATTTCTTGAACATATGCAACTTCTTCATATGTAATATATGAATATATTTTTTATACACAAATTCCCTTTCTCTTTTATTTCACGAAATTTCAAACCGGTATAAAATTCCACGTGAATAAATTAGTCGCCAAATAAAATTGAAATACCCAGATTTGAGTTTTCGAATAGAATTCATTTGCGCTTTCGCATTATTGCTCTTCACTTGGAATTCCTTAATTTAGGTTTCTAAAAGTGAAAGATTCTTAACACGTTGACTGCCGCGTTGATTTCTGTCGATTGCTCGAAAGATCATCTGACGATTAAATTACCAAAGATACAATAGGTCTGTTACGTTTTCGCCGCACCGCTGAACCAGTGCAGTAAGTTGATGTGAGAAAACATATACTTATCTCGCTTCAACTTATTGCACTGGTTTAGCGGTGCAGCGAAAACGAACAGACCTGATACGTCGGTGCGATCGCACGAGCGCGCATGCGCGGAGTGCCGGGCGCATATAGCAACACACGTTTCTGGTGGTAACGGCGGACGTCGTCGACGAGTCATCGTTAGTGCCGATGAGATTGTCGGTGTGTCGGTCGTTCTTGTAGTTGCCGCTGTTTTCCACTAACCGTGCGCGCAGAAGAATCATCCAATATCTTTTCAGGCGTCGAGTCGTCGCGTGTCATCGTTGTATCGAGCGAGTACTCGGCAAGCGAATCGAGCAATCGCGAGAACACGATGAAGGAGCTTCTGCTCGCGCTCAGCGCGCTTCTGGCTGGTGAGTTGCTTTTCGTGACACAACTGATACGTCGATAATCATCGCGGTCGGATGTTCCCTTTGTTCGGCTGCGATGATCTTGTTTCGCTCGGCGATACGTCAATCTGCGTGTGTATTCTACGTAGACAACGTTCTTTCCTTTGTTTTTTTTTTTATTTTTTTTCTTTTTATTGCGCACTTCCTGCCATAACGTTCGCATTGGCAGCCGTGCGCGCGCACGCGTGTTCTTATTTCATTTTTTCCTATCTCTGTTTTATAAACACGATATTGCCGGAGCTAAACCGAGCGATAACATTTGCATGTGTGTAATATTTGTACGGACTCGGACTTCATCGATCTTCCTCTTCCTCCTCCTCGTCTCTAATTACGCGATGTAACCCCGGATCGCGTTCTTCCGTCTCTTTTGTTCACTCGCTCGCTCGCTTGCTCTCCTCTTCCGTCGTGCTGCGTGATGTATCGTCTCTCTCTCTCTATCTCTTGCGTTGCCGGCTAATCACGTTTCCATTACTCACTGCGACGGAATTCTAGTTCCTAGGACGAATAAGGTGATTCAGTCGATTGGAGAGTACAAATTGGAGGGTTCGATTTAGGTTAAATATTATTGTGAAAATATGCGGTCGTGTTAATAACGTCGCGATGACGTCGCGCGTACTTATCACTTAGCGCGATAATCGTGTTTTCTCGGAGAAACATTCCGTTTCGGCATGTCTTACATTATCAAGTTACTCATGCATTCCACGGATACAGTGATAGTGTATCACCATATGACGAGAGACGTCGAAGAGACGTTTGATTCTTTTGTATTTTACATGTCCTCTAGCTGACTAAGAGTCATCAATGGTCCATCTTGTGAAATTTTAGTTAACTTATAGTAAACTTATAGTTAAATTATAGTAAACAATAAACATTAAAAGAAAACGTTTCTGTACTTATATCTCATGCTATTTTTCTACACACACACACACACACACACACATCTTTATCATAAATATGCCTTGAAGTTTGATCATCTGTTCAGATTTACTCTAGATCTATTCTTTATAGCTGTACTGTATTGAGTTGTATTGTCTATATTTAAAATTAAATAGATACATATGTGACATTCCATGAAAGAAAGAAGAGAATAAGAAGATTGTGTTAATTCAGAAAGTATAGCGCTATATAGAATACTTGCACAGAGAATATATTTTTATTGCAAAGCTCTAAAAGTTGTTAGTCCTTATCTACAATAAATGTTTAAGCTTCAAGCGTTAAGAAATTGAGCAATCAATCGAATGTGAGGAGAATAATCGATGGTGATTGTTCAATTTCTTAAAGTTTAGGGCTTAAAGAACCTATTGTAGACTGGGACTTATCAAGAAAAAGAAACAAAAGATAACATGTATTATGATATGAAACGAGTTCATTCTAATTCAATTTAAGTGATACAAGTTAAAAAATCATATAAAACTGTCACAATATGGAATATGTTGATTGCATTATAAATTACTATTGCTATTGTGGGAGGCTGATGATCAGAAGAATTATAATTATATAATCAAAAGAATATTATTATGCACAACACGCTTTACAACTCTAAATTTTTATGATATATATATATATAGCTGAACATTATGGAAATATACTTTGTTTATTTTCAGTATCTACAGCTAGTGTAATTATAACAGCTGAACAACAAGATCATCGGCCTAATTTGGGCACAGAGGAGTGCACATGGGGTCCAACTTATTGGTGCGAGAATCTAAAGTAAGTTAAGTTATTATTTCGTAATGTAAGTTATATTTGTATTGTATTGTAAGTTATATTGAAAGAAACCGAGCAAAGAATTGAAATTGGCTTTCAATATTAATATTAATATATCCAGTGATACCTGGGTCTAGCTTTTGAATTTGAAAAATACACCTCATTACATATTTATAATATATGAGACTACCGAAATGTAAATTGCGAAGTTTACATGGCGCAATATCAAACGGGTTTGGTTAAATTCCAATAGCATTATTAGTTATAATGTTGATCGTGAATATTAATAACAGAACGGCCAAGGGATGCAACGCTGTCAAACATTGCGTCGAACGATATTGGGAAAAGATGGAAGTCCCGGAGGATACCGACAACGTGTGCGGGATTTGCAAAGAAATGGTGCAACAAGCGCGGGATCAGTTAGAGAGTAATCAGACTCAGCAAGACTTGAAGGATGTTTTCGAGGGCAGTTGTAAACTGATTCACATCAAACCGATTGTCGACGAATGCATCAAGATCGTGGATGAATTCGTTCCTGAACTTGTGGAGACGCTAGCGTCTCAGATGAATCCGTCTGTAGTTTGTTCCGTCGCGGGTCTCTGCAACAACGCGCACATCGACAAATTGCTCGCGGAACATCAGGCGATGCTATCGAAGGTAATGATTGATTACCTAAAGATTACCAAGTGCGCATTCCTTAAAAGTCCTCCCTCCTTCTAATATCGCAACAATACATTCATGCTATATTTAATATTGTCTCTGTATAATTGATAATTACGACTGTTGATCAAAGAATATGTGTTTTATTTTTTAGAAGGACACAACCAAGTCGATTTTATTGAAGAATGATGAACTTGAACCAGATGAATGTACTAAATGTTACACGATAACGAAGCATATGGAAAATAAAATGCAACATACGTCACGAGACACGATGTTTTTGCGGATGTTACACATTTGCGGCGAATTTGATTCTTTTTCGGACGCCTGTGCTAATATCATCATATCGAATTTTGACAACATTTACGAACATATACGGAAGAATTTTAACGCAGACAACATATGTCATCTATCAGGACAATGCAGCGGCAAATATCACAAACACGAGGATGATACTGATGCGGTATTTTAAGTTTTAATTTTAATTTTCTATCGAGCTGAAAATGATCAGGTTGAAATATGTGCTATGATAATTATAGATTCCAAAAGTAGAGATAACACCGTTGTCGAGTGTAGGCATGGTAGAAGTTGACGATGACCTACCATGCAAGCTGTGCGAGCAACTTGTGGGTCACCTGAAGGATCTTCTGGTTGCGAATACGACGGAGATAGAATTTAAACATGTTCTCTTGGGCCTTTGCAGGCAGACAAAATCTTTTGCCGACGAGGTTTGTGATTTCAACAAGAATCATACATCATGTATTACATCTATGTATGCAAGTCGTAACAAAGAATTATTTCTTTTTATAGTGTGGGGCCATAGTCAGTCAGTATTACTCAGAAATTTACGAGTATCTTACTAAAGGACTAAATAGCAACATTATCTGTCATATGACCGGAGTTTGTCCTTCTCCAGACAAAATGCCGGTGAGGATATATTTTATTGAATTTCCTAAATAATACAATACGCGTCTTTTACGGGTAGTAATGGTAGAAGTCGAATAAATTTCATACATTGTATCCTGTGATTGCAGGGACCAATTTGGCCTCTGGTCTCAGAAGAATCCGCACGAATAGGATTAAATATAATGAATAATAATCAACATGAGAGGGAAGTTGCTATTGGTCATGAACGCCCGAAATCGGAGGCCGAAGAGATGCAATTGCCACTTGAGAGACTAATGCCATTTCCTCTGCTGCAACCTGAAAGTATAGAAGGAAAGGAAGCGTGTGCATTGTGCGAATATTTGTTGCACTATATACAAGATACTATTTCGAGTCCTACCAATGAGGTAATATAATTTAAATAAAGAATATTTAAAAATTAATTATAGAAAGTTATAATAATTAAAATATAAAATAAAATTAATAGGATTAAATGAATTAAAAATACATTTGTAATAAGGACAAAATTAATTCAAAATGAAATATTTATATTTTCCAACGATATATACAGAGCGGTCCATTTTAAATTATCTATATTTTGCCAAAAGCATTAATTTTACAAAAAAAAAGTTCTAGACCAAAGGTACAGGGTTTCATAAAAAGGGGACATAAAATGGATAGTAATATTATTATTATTGTCATTAAAATATTTTTTCTAAAAGTTTGACTTTAATTTTTTATTTTAATGACAATAATGGTTCTATTTTGTGCTTTCCCTGAAACTGCAACTTTTATTTCGAACTTTTTTTTTTCGTAAAATCAACATCTTCGACAAAATAAAAACGGATTATTTAAAATAGACCTCCCTCCATATAAGTACATATAAAGAAATGTACTTACAAATGTATATATTAAATTTTCAGGAGAAGGTGAAACAAGTCCTTGGAAAAATATGCCGAAAGTTACCTAGCATTGGGAACAAGTGCCAAGAATTTGTAGATACTTACGGAGACGCGATTGTGGCCATACTAGTTCAAGAAATCGATCCTGCACAGGTAAATGCATTTTTCACATTTGAATATAAAGTCGATGAAACGTAATTTAACTGTACGATCATTTAAGGTATGCCCAATGTTACACGTTTGCCCGTCGAGAGAATTATTGCAAATGTGGGCGCAGATCCCTAAGGGATTCCTCCTTCGCGAGAAGGTAGAGGATAAACCAAGTTGTCCGCTTTGTCTACTGGCAGTGACGCAAATTTACAATGCCATCAAGGATAACAAAACCGAGGTACTAATCTACTGCTGATCATGTTTGTGACAATTCAAGTGCGTGCCTGTACAATTCGTTCATATGTGGTGCTTGCGTTACAGGCTACTATCGAGGCTGAATTGGATAAACTGTGTAAGCACTTACCAAACAGTCTGACTGACCAGTGCTACGATTTCGTGAAATCATACAGCAAGGAACTCGTAGATATGTTGCTCGCAGATTTGACACCTCAAGAAGTATGTGTCTACCTTAAATTGTGTGATGCGACCAAAGACGCTGGTCCAAAGCCAGTTTCTCTCATGGAGAACGATGGGGAGATTCGTGAGTCATTCTCATCAAGTTTTCATGAACAACGCGTAGTGCAACACGACGCCACACCGATAAATCAGCTATGAAGATATTTTTGTGAGAAATGATTTTATTTTTTTTTTACATTTCAGTAACTAATGAGATACCCGACTATCCGCTAACCCTCGCAAAACCAAAGAATGTAATAGATAACGGATTGTGCGTAGTTTGTGAGTACGCAATGCAATATATTGATCAAGTGATTGGTAAGGAAAAGAATCGAGAAAAAATCGAGAAGATGGTGCATGGTGTATGCAATCACTTGCCAAAGTCGCTTGCCTCGGAGTGCAATCAGTTTGTGGATAAGTACGCTGACGTTGTGATAACTATCCTCTCACAGGATGTCAGCCCTAAAGAAGTCTGTGTCATGATTGGCCTTTGTAAGAACAGCTTGCCGCATGTTAGAGGTATATTGACTTTAAGAAGTATCCGATTATATAATTAATATATAATTACTATTATATATGACCGATACCGTATAATTAATGCTATAACATTTATACAATTGCTACTATAATATTATAATATATAATTAATATACAATTAACATATCTGCACGTGACGCGAATAAAGTTGTTTTCACTTGAGAATCAGGATGATATATTTAGTGTTTGCTATGTGTCCAGAATATGGCCGCAAATATATAAAGAGCGTAAACAATTATAAGGAAAATCAATGTACAAGGATATGTATATACATAGAGTGAGAGAATCAGAAAATGGTTATCGAATCTCTTACCCTCTTTTCTACCCTTTTCTACCTAGAATATTCGCTCGCGCTGCCAGCATAACAAACGACTGACCGATCTCTTACGAGAGATCGCCGACATCACACATGTATAATGGCGATAATTTTTCATTCCACACCCGCGAAAATAATTAAGTCTGTTTGTACATTATTACATAAAGAAATGCCTGACCCGTTCATCTGTTTTCGCAGAATCTATAGTGGGATGTGCTCTATGTCGAGCGGTTGTATCGCAGATTGATCATGACTTGGGCGACCCAAAGGTCGACGCTAAAATCGAGGATGCCGTTCTCAATGTGTGCAAACGCCTACTACCGCACCAGTACTCTATGGTAATACATTGTCATTTCGTGATTTTCACCGAAAAGCCATCGTTTCGTAAGAACTTGTCTCGAGTTAAACTTCAAATTTGTGCAGTGTAACACGATGGTGAAAACTTATGGACCGAGTATGATCAATATGCTGAAGAACCATGTAGACAGTGAGGAGATATGCGACAAGATCGCTTTGTGCATTAGGGATGAGTACGTCGTGGCGTCGTTAAATGGTAATTCACGCGTGTTACGATCGATCGATGGGCTCAAAATGTGTACATGGGGCAAAACATTCATATGCTCAAACGAGGATGTAGCTAAGCTTTGTAACGTAAGTGCATCAATGCACAAGATTTCATTAGAGATCGATCGATCGATCAATCAATCAACCAATGAATAAATCATTCAGCGGGATCGCGCTAATTTTGAATTATTCCTTTCTTTTCTTTTTAATCAGGTTATGAAGCAGTGCGAAATTTATCTTAAGAGCGACGAGGTCGCGTAAATCGCATGTGTCGCGCGAGTGAAAACAGCTGTAAATCGGAAGAGAAGCCATCAACAGTGAGAACGGAGAATGACGTACTGTTCCCAACTGGAAGTTGGGTATTTTATTGAAGATTCTAACCGTAGCGACTAGATCGTATCTCACGTTATATCATTATAAGGGTGATTTGTATAATCCTTTGTTGTATCAGAGTAACATCGACTTGTGTCGACGCATTAAATGTCGCGCAGTCTTCCTCGCAGCAAATATTGCGCTTGGTACGCATACGTTTAAATTGACGCTACACAAAGTTTTTAATTATTATTAGCATTCTGCAGGAAATACCTTTTCTTCCACTATGTAAAATAGGAGAAAGAGACAACATCGCAATATTAAGAAGACATTAAAATTGTATATATAGTTTTCTCTTTTTCTTCAAATATATTCCAGGAATAGAGATCTGTTGTATCATCTCGAGTTCAACTGTGATAATGGTATAATAAAGAATATAAAAACTACCGCTGTAATCGCTTTGTGTAAATTGTATAATCCTAAATATATGATTAAAAAGCAATTTGTATTTGTTTAATAAAAATATTTTCGAAGTATTCTAAGTAGAAGAGACACTAGAATCATTTCTCTGATTTTTTCACTCTATTTATATACGTATTTGTATATATTAACACATATTTATTTATTCCTTTATGTTTTACATTTTATCGATATTTTATAAATAACATTACAGACACATAGCGAATGCTAAATAATATGTGTATTCTATGCCATATGAGAAGAAAGATAATATGATCAAGCAAATGTTTTAATAGGAACGTAATATTGTTTGTTTTTTCGCCATCCAAGCTTATCTGTGACATTTGCCTTAACGATGTTCGTAGTCCGTTTAATCACCGAATTCAAATCAGAGTATCAACATTTCCCGAAATCTACATATATGAATATTATACTAATATCTTCCAAACAGTCGCCGAACACATCTACGTTGCGCATATATTATTCTTTTACATTCGTTTGATGCATTAATATTGAATTACTATTCAGAAAAAAAGGAACTTGAAACGTCTGTTGGACAGACATTATTATTATGTGAATAATAGCGAAAACAATGGGAAATATAATGACTTATTTTTAATTAAATTACGTAGTTAAAAATGGATGATAATGCGGGTATATTCACAATTTATCGCAAGTATGTGCACTACTAGATTTACTTTTACAACCTGTTTGGTACGAAGTAAATGAATATAAATCTCTCAGATCATACGGAGACGATGAAAATGATCTGTTTTATCGTAATCGTATTTTAATCATCTATCGGAACTTATCCGATCTTACATACATGTAGTAGAGTATAGCGAATATCCATTCCAATCTTGGAGCAAGATTGGTAGTTGGTCCCATCTCTGAAAATATTGCACGCAAGTAAGCTACGCTGACTCTTTTGGAAAATGATTTGTGAATGTTTTAATAAAACATGATTTGAAAAAAAAAAAAGAAAAACATTAATGCAAGTATCATTCCTTTTTCCTGAGAGAGAATTATTATTGCTTCAACATGTATCGAGTAGAATGATAACGGTAGCATAATCTTGTACTTATTTGTTATCGCGTGAAATACAATATAACCGAATACTTGGTGTTCTACTCTCTCCTATTTTTATTCACATTTATAAATGTGAATAATAATATATGCGCAACGTAGATGTGTTCGGCGACTGTTTGGAAGATATTAGTATAATATTCATATATGTAGATTTCGGGATAGATTTCGGGTTTTATAAACATTTCGTTTTTCATTTTACGGAACGAGTTTACCTATACGGCACATAAACGTTGAGTAAACTTGTCTCGGAAACTTTGCATCGGTTATAAGGTTTATACCTGCGATGTGAAAACCTAGAATGTGAACTACCCCACCAGCGAGCTCGCTGCTACTACCGTATGCAGTTAGGTATGTGTAGGTATGTAGTAAGTATTTGTGTAATCTTGAAGCAGAACATGTAGATAAATGACAAAATTATAGTATCGACGAATCTTCTCTATGGGTAATGGGTAGTGTTGAGTCCTTTCCCTGCTGTGTCTACGAGTGAGTTGAGAGCAATGGTTTCTGTCCACAGGACGCGGCAGCGCTTGCCGCGCGGGAAGAAGCGACGCGGTAGCCAATCAACGTTCTTCCACGAGAGCTAAGAGTTTACTATCCGTTGAATAGGATTTCTGAACGTACTGACTGAGGTTAGAATGGCATGGGAGGGTCCTGTTAAGCCCGTCTCACACTATTGATCAAGATTGAGATTGGATTGAAATTTGACCAATCAGAGCAAGTTTAACTAATCTCAAGTTTGTTGCGATTAAATGTCCTATTAAAAGTTCTATTAACTCAAATTTAGTTTAACCTGCTCTGATTGGTCAAATTTCAATCCAATCTCAATTCTAATCCATAGTGTGACACGGGTTTTAGTTCACTGTGCGATAGCACACATCCACTCATATCGGCCGATGCCTGAGGTCTTTCCGCTGAATCGTTGATTAGAAAATTTTATATAAAATTAGCCAATCACCTATGTGGGTATCGGAGCCCGCCCGAACGGCATTATATTGACCAATCAGGACAGAAAGAACTGAGATTTCTTTAGCATGATTGGTCAGCATGATTAAACGCCACTTTACCATCAGTGTGTATTCCCGAACGCTGCTCCGAACGCATCGAATGGAGTATCTCGTGGTGATCTAACGGCACGACCGCCATATTAGTGCATCGATCCGTTTTGTCGTTTCGTGTACGACTGTTATCATTTCGTGGACGACTGTTACGAAAGTTCGGAGATACTGTTTGAGTATTACTGTGTATTGAGAGTTGGCGGCCGTAATGCAATACGTTTGTTTCTCGTGGTAGAGAACAAATTGTCGTCTGGCGCGCCGCCGACTGGATATATTTCACTGACTTCCGGACCCTAACACGCTATCTGAATGATGTACACAGTAAGGAGGCCTTAGTATATCATTTTGCTATCAATTCATCACAATTTTTATGTTCCAATAACTTCCATTCTGTACTTCTGTTGAAATAAATATATAATTAATCTCCCGGTAAAAATAATTAAATCAGTTATTAAAATGTTTTTTTGCAACAATTTATGAAATAGTGCAGAAAAATATGATATATTTGCAACATCTTGTTACACAAAAGTATATCCCAATAATTATCAAACACTATGCGTTCGAACCACAGCAAAGTACATGCCGCAGGGAACGTAGTATGAGTAAAAGGTCATGTGATTTCTCTTTTTCTAAGTAGATGACATAATCTTCAATAAATTTAAGACAAGTTTCTTGTCTCAAATAACTTTCGTGACTCCAATAATGGAACAAGCCTTTTAAAGATATAGATGGATAACAAAAGTATCTTTTTGACTAACTTAAGCAATTTTTTCTAATTCAAGGATTAATTGGAAAAATTATAATTTTGTAGTGACCAAGTGAAATTTTCACTGCATTATATTTTTAATTACTCTGTAATTTTTCAGGGGACAACCGCGTCGCAGGATACAAGATTCAGCGACAAGGAGAAAAAGCTTCTGAAACAGATGAAATTTGGAGATTCATTAACCCAGAAGGTATTTTACATTCTTACATGGACAAAAAATGTTATTGAATCAATAGAATTTTTAATAGCACATTTAATCGCAGCAAATCTTGATTCAGTAATAATATTACTGAAACTAATATATCATATATTGTTTGAATAGGTCAAGTATTAGCTCCAATGATATTGCTATTGAATTAAAAATTTGCATCAATTAAATGTACTACTGGAGATCCTACTGATTCAATAGCGTTTTTTTTCCATGTGCTTTTCCAAGGCTCAAGTCTGAATTCTCAACGTATATATTTTACCGCTTTTATTTAAATAATATTCTTGTAGATAGTTGGTAAAAATAATACTAAAATAATTTCTAATCTTCAAGTAAGCAATACTGGATCTCCTTTTTCACTTAACTAGGTTGCACCTTTCGCACTTCAAATGAAATATGTGACTTAGCATTGAAGGAAAAAGAAATAAAGTTCCAGTGCAGCAGTTCTGGTTCGGTTAAAAAGAAAGTTTATTGTCATTTTTAAACAGGTGATGATTTCTGTTGAAACTCACTTATCATTCAGATATATGAGGACGTGGGAGTTAATGTATTAAATACAAGATCGGGCCATAAATATGAGCCTTATGCATCATTTTATACATAATAAATTACTAAATAAACTGAAGTTTTTTTTTTATAAAATCTTGTTAATCTTTTTGGTTCGAATATGGACTTTAATCAATGCCAGAAGCTTATGTAAAACCATGCATTGCTTTAGTTGACAAGTGAAATCAGCATATATTTTTCTCACTCAGTTATTAATTTTTGCATAGTAGTAATTAATTGGGAGATGTAATGCATACAAATGTTTCGCACAAACAGCAAATGTTCTTGCGTTTATCGTTCTCAGTCACTGGATAATTCTATGCAGCAAGTAGTTGACATATTGAGAAAGTTTCTCTTTAATGGTCGTTTCATTCGAATAAAGCTCAGACAGTTTATGTAACATTCTTTTGTGATTTTGTGATGCAAATAATTGCCTCACAGGTCGACATGAGTAAAGTGAAGCTCGATGTCATCAAGCCATGGATCACCACGAAGATCACGCAGATTCTGGGGATGGAAGACGACGTTGTGGTAGAATTTGTATATAATCAGCTCGAGGAGAAGGTAAGGAACGCATTGCACTTAATCGAAACGAAACTAGGCAATTCGATTAGAGATAGACTTAGCGGAATAACTCGAGAAAATCAGTAATGTCAGATGCGTTTTTCACTTGGCTTTTTCCCCTCATCATATAGGAAATCGATATATATGCATTATTTCAGCACGATGTTTTTTTTAGAAGTCGCAAGCAAGTCACTATCCAAACTCCGCACACGACAGTGCCGAGTTTGAGTAACGCAAAGCAATGAGGCAGAACATTCTCTCTTAGCTGTACTTGCCGCATTGTTTTCTCTTTTTTCTTTTTTATTATTTTTTTTCTCAATTTCCATAAGTTTCATCGTTCCCACGTATCCTCGTTTTCGATCGGTCCACATATCTCCCCTCTCTCTCTTTCCCACGTTCGAGCGTATCCACTTTCGACAAAAGAAAAAGAAAAAAAAAAAAGAAACGAAAAAGAGAAAAGAAAAGAGGAAAGAAAAAAAAAAGAAAAGAGAAACAAAAAAAAACTGATCTGTAGCTGATCCTGCAATAACGATAACCGTACAAATCGATTTTTATCACATCTGTTTGAATTCCCCCGTTAGTATAAGTAGAGACCGTTGGTGGGGCTCAACCCTATTGTCCAAATGGCATTCGGGTGTGCTTCTCTCTACATCCGATTGGCCGCCTTTCTATCATCCGTCAACCCTAGCGTCAGCTGGTGGCAGTCGGTATCTCAGCGTCACCTTAGAACCGCCGACAAATCTTCAGCTTCAGCAGCTACGGTGGTGGCAACACACTGTCGACATGCCGTCGTCGTGGGATTGGCTGCAGCGTCCTCACCGAGACCCGATACCTCCGTGTGCGTTCCTGCTTACCTGCCTCTCGCGTCTTTTGCCGCGAGCCTGCCCTGCAGGAGGAATGCTCCACGTTGCTGTCCGCTATCGACCGGTTACCCTGGCATCTCGTCGTCGGACACCATCGTGCCTCTTGGTCGTCGTACCCTCGCTACCTCGACGTGGAGGTGGTGAGCAGTCAGCGTGATGAGCACCACGTCGGAAGCTCGGCGGCAGCTTCCGCTTGCTCGGGGATGACAGCATCGGCACCGGTCGACTCATCCGAGGCGTCTCGCGTCTATTTCGGAAGGTCCACGAGCCACGCTCTCGGAGACACTCCCTCGAGGACACATTCTCGGGTCTCGCCGCGCGCTGAAGAGTGAAGCGGCCTCAGCCGGAAGGACCCCCCGGTAGTTACCGCCTCTGCGAAGCTTCGGTTCGCGACGGACCTCGATATTCTGGACATGCATACCGACACCATGTCGACGGCGTGTCGCGTCGACCGGCGTGAGATTCAGGCGAACACGGCGCCGGAGGTATCCCTACACGGTTTGACTCTTTGTCAATACCACAGGTTGGTGAAAAGGTGATCCTTTTATACCACATTATTTCTCCGACTTTCAGCCCACGGGAGCAGCTCACGCCACGGATACTTGATGTTACGCTTCCCTATCGTTTCAGCGTAATCAGAGACAGACAGGCAGAAAGAAAGAGACACACACATATATACATATATATATATATATATATACACACGTGTATGCCTTGGCAGTGTGAATATGTTGAATATAAGCCTCGCCTGAGAGAGGAGAGTGCGACGAGGTATAATCGAGGTGCATTTTGCGCCACCCGAGCGTTTTTTCATGTCGATGAATTTAATTGTCCTTTCTCTTCAGCATGTAAACCCCTTATAACGCAGGTACGGGAGGTGCGCAAGCGGCCTCGGAGGCGGCGGTGGTAAGGCATGCTTAGCGATAACAGAATAAATAAATCTGCTTTTTCGAGGGGGAAAAGCAGTTCGTAGCAAAATTGTATTTAGGGATACGAATACTGATTGTTCTTTGGTCGAGATTCCGAAATGGAACTTTAACGCAGTATTCTTTCTCTTTGTGATCTTTTTTGTTTGCTTTCTTACCGTGGACAGTCCGTTAGACGCACCGAAAAACTTACCTTCACGTGTCGCTATGCGCGGAGAATTAAATTCGCACGCTATGTGTTTTGCAGTTCCCCGATCCCCGAAAGATGCAGATCAACCTTACAGGCTTCCTGAACGGGAGAAATGCCCGTTCGTTCATGGGCGAACTGTGGGACCTCCTGGTCTCCGCTCAGGAAAGCGTCACGGGCATTCCTGAGGCTTTCTTGCAGCAAAAGAAAGATCAGATCAAGAAGCGTTTGGTAATTATCGATTTTCGTCTCTACGACGTGAATTAATGTATGAAGACTCGTACGTGTAATGTAATAAGATGTTTCGATAAAACTCTTATTTAAGGGGATGCCAAATTTGCAAATTTTTCTGGCAAAATTCTCTTCTATAAAGTTTTCTTCTATAAAAATCCTCTTTCTATAAAGTCTACGTTACATTGGCTGTATAACATTACAAATACTCTTACACAATGAAAGTACGCGCAAAAATGAATCGAAGCATTACTCAATATATGACGTAAACGATTAAAAATATCAACATTGATATTTTTAGCTGCCAGCGTAAACATTTACCTGTTGCGAAAAACCTGCAGCTGGTACATACCGAATGTGTCGATGCTGCAGTCGAGAAAATCTCGAAGAACATTATATATTTTCAATTAAATTCGGAGGTCTAAAAAGATACCAAAAGATTGCAAAATAGTTCTTATATATTTTAGTTAGATTTTCGGTTAGATATAATAAAACAGAGCAATGCATGCTCAGCGCATTTACATTTATGTCGCACTTATGTTTAAGTAAGATCTACATGCACAAAAAGATATAAAAAAATTAATGTAATCGTGTTAGTATTTATGTAACATAATATTTTGAGGATTTCCTTTATGTTATCGACGTTTATCAAGTTTGTCATCGTCTTTGGCATTCCTTTAATAAGTCAAAACTTGTTGGATATATGGATGGAGATTGTTAGAAAAACTAGTAATTTTCTGGCCTGGTAAATATTATAAAAGACTATTGAAACTTGAGATAAATTTGCTGTTAAATGCGACTATTCAGCTTTATAACATTTCGTGTGTCTTTCGAATAATTCATACGCGGATTTCCGACCGTGGTGAAATTTTGCCGCATTGTTGCCGTATCTCGTGAAGTACTTCAAAAGTAAAAGAACAATTGAATCGCTATATCTTGACATTCAGTGGGACATTCAATGTATCCAAATGGATCAGATCAATTGTATTTATATTTAGTTGTACTTGGTTACAAAAAAAAACCCCCGATATTTTGTACAAGAAGTAGGCTTACGTTATGTTGTAACATATTGAATTAGGAAGAGCAAGAGAAGCTTCAAGCATCGCTGGCGGAGAAGGAGAAGGAGAAGGAGCGCGAAAAAGAGAAAGATGACGCCGAGAATAAAGTGAAGAAGGACGAGAAAGATCGTGGCTCGTCGAAGGAGCGTAGGAGGGATCGAAGTCGAGATCGTGACCGAGAAAGGTATTGTCATTGGGACAATCATTTTTCACTTAGACGTAAAAACAATTTTCAACCTTGTGCCCGACCGTTAACCTAAACAGCACAAATTTCGAAAAGATGTTTTAAAGACATTCTATTTTTTTTTTTAGAACTCTTTAGGAAGTTCGTGTTGTCTGGGAAGTACTATGCCGTTACAATTATTATCATATATAAGATGAGGCAATGATTATTGCACTTTGAATATCTTCGAAAATAAAAGTATTTTATTAACGACCGGATGAAGGTGAAAGAAGTTTACATTTGCAGAAAGTGTTTGGATAAATGAGATAAATAAATATTTCTTCTGCTTTCATATTTCATAGATATTCAGGATGATAGATCATTGCTTCGTCCTGTATATTATAAGATTGTATATTGACTACTTAAAATAATAATAATGATGATGCAGTCAGTCCGCAATATATAGTTACATACAAACGCTTACATACAAACCTCTTATCACTTTACAGAAGCAAAAGGAGCAGATCACGGGATCGACACAGGGATCGCGATCGATCAAGCCGCAAGAGGAGGTCCGCTTCTAGATCGCCGAGCAAGAATTCACTGAAAGACAACGGGAAGGATATGCCAGAGGTTAAGATCGAACGGGAAGACTCACCACAACCGGAAAATGCAATACCTTTGATGCCAGTTAAAACGAAGCCGTAAGTAAATCGAATCTTGGTCATTACCGAGATCTGTTGACAGCTTTCTGAGAAAACGTAGACCTCGGTTCGAATGAAACATTGTCATTAAAACTCCTGGCTCCCTGGTCCTTGCTATCTTATTTGATGACGTTATAGGTGAAAAAAGCGCACGGCCAAAATTCTTGCGAGATATATCGAGATGAGAAAATGCGTCTATAAAAACACGATCGATTGAGATTAACATGACGCGCAACCTTCCTCCTATCTCGTGGTTTTGTCAAGTTATACAAGGCCATGCAGAACTATGCACAGGACTAACGGTGCAATAAACAAATGAAATCTTCATGAGACACACACCGAGCCTCGTATCCTGAATGCGCTTACGGCGACATTAGCTAACAATTGAATTCCTCGTTCCGCGTCCCTTTTATTCCACCTGAGCTCTAATGCGTTTCCGCGTGTGTCCGCAGGGAAGCAGCGGTCGCGATATCAAGATTACAGGCGAAATTGATGAGCATCGCCGATGGAAAGAAGAAGAACAACCGCACGCCGTCGCCGGAGTCGGTGGAGAAGTCTGCGAAGAAATCACGATCCAGATCGAAGTCGCCGGCGAGTCGTTCGAAGAAATCCAGATCCAAGTCGCCCAGCCGAGACTCGAAGGCGCGCCGGTCCCGATCGCCCGCCTCGAAGTCCAGACGGTCTCGCTCCAAGTCGAGGTCCCGAAGATCACACTCCAAGTCCAGAAGATCCAAGTCGCACTCACAGGACCGCGCCAAGTCCAGGCGCAGCAAGTCCAAGTCGCCGAGGTCGCGCTCGCGCTCCCGCTCGAAGAAGTCGCGTTCCAAGAGCGACGATCGCAGCAAGACGAGGAAATCGAGATCCGAGTCGAGCGACTCGAGATCCTCCAAGTCCCGCTCGAAGTCGCCGGACAAGCGGAAGGACAATGTCTCGAACCGGAAGCGCGACGGCAGCACGAGCAGCAGCTCGGAATCCGAGGAGGAGAAAGGCGCGAAGGACAAGAACGATTTCGAGATACGAAAGAAAAAGGACGGCGTGCAGGCCAAGCGATCGTATCGGAAGACCAACAAGGACGACAGCGGCAGCGACAGTGACTCCAGTCGCGAGAGGAAATCCGCTCCCAAGAGGAGGAGCCCGTCGCCGCGCAAAGGAGACCGGGGACGCTCCAAGGACAGGGGCAGGTCGCGGGACAGATCGCGGGACAGATCGTCGCGGGATAGATCGCGCGATAGATCGCGCGACCGCAACCGAAGGTAACGTTCGTAGATTCGTATTTCTCCGCCGAAATTGCCGTCTAACTCAACGAGGACGCGCCGTATCGCATCACGCTGCATGCACCGTGTGCACTTGTTGAAGCACGGAATTTCGACGGGAAGAAATCCGCGAGGAAACGTGACTCACGAGTAATTGCTCTCGTTCTGCGAGAACCGCCCGGAAGACGCGGTCTAAAAGTTAACACAGGTGGCTCTGTGTTGTTCGACTTATAAACTCTAATATTTGTATTTTTCAACGCAATTGTACGCGTGATTGCGCGCATTTTTCTCCCCCAGCAGATTTTACATACCGAATGCGCCAATGTTCCAATCAGGAACATTTCATTAGTACAAATCGTTTCGCACCTATTATTTACATAAGACTATTTCTTGTGGAAATTTGACAATTTTCCTTTAGCGAAAGTATCACGTGAGAAATTATCGTTCAGGCTGACTTGTCAACATTTAACATATTTTTGTAGCCAAACTTCGAAATAAAGTTCTGTCAAAGTAATATCAGTTTGAAATTGATCGGAAGAAAAAAAGAAGAAAAAACAAGAAATTATAGACTTATAAATTCGAATATTTGTATCTCTCTTCGTCAGGAGATCATTGGAGCGGGATCGCGACAGGAGACGCGAACGGGAGCGCGAGAGGGAGCGGGAGAGGGAGAGGATGGACCGGTACAGCGGCAGCCGCAGTATGCGGCCACCTTCGGTCCGCAGAGCGCCCAGCAGACGCAGGCAAGTGTTCTCCCGCGTTTTCTCCGGATATTTCCACGTCGCCAGTAGGAAACGAGAGATTGTCACGGAGAATTGTTTCTCGACAGTCCGCCGCGGAGGAGCCCGGCACGATACCGGCGCAGATCACCGAGTCCCGGCGACAGGCGGCGCAGAAGGTCTCTGGACCGCAGAAGACGATCGTCTGAGCGACGCGACCGGCGTCGGTCGCCCGATCGCCGTGACAGCCGACGTCGCTCGCCGGATGGACGGGACCGATCGAGCAGGTACGATAGATCTTCCTCTCGCGACAGATCGAGTAGGCGGGACCGTTCCAGAGACCGGCGGGACAAGGATCGTAGATCTAGATCGAAGAATCATAGATCGGGTTCCAAGGATCAGAGGTCGCCGGTGGATCGTACGAGGGACGGGAAACGGTCCCCCGATCGTGCGAAGGACGCCAAGGATAATAAGGCGAGAGACAAGAAAGCGGATGAGAAAGCTAAAAAACCGGCCGATACAGGATCGCGAAAAGAGTTGCGAAACGGCCGGTCTAAGTCGAGTAGCTCGGAAGGTAGCGAGAGTAGTTCCTCTAGCAATGAGGACGAGTCACTTAGGTGAGTGAAACATCGCTTTGAACACGGTACTTCGTTCTTACACGGGGTTCTCGCGGTCGGTGGATGATTAATAAAACAAAGAATCGACGGACGCGCTCGGTCTCGCCGACTAATCCGTTGCTCGTTGTGCGAGTGAATGAAGGCCCGGGGGCGTTTTTTATGGCGAGTGCGTTTCTTCTCGGTGTGTCGGCAGGAAATCGGCCGAACGTAAGACGTCGCAGGAGAAGCGAGAGCATACCGACGACCCCAAGAAGAAGGAGAAGGAGAAGGCGGTGAAGGAAGTGAAGGAGGAACTTGCCAAACGGCCGGAGAAGGAGCTCAAGAAGATAGAGCCTGTCGTTGTAAAGAAGCCGGAGCCCAGCGTCTCCCCCAAGAAGCTTCAAGCTGCTTCGCTTCCTGTTACAAGACATCGAGTGAGTTTGAAACTAACTTCGGACTGGTCAGTGCTCGTCAGTACGAGTGTAACCTTAAAAGTGCCAAATTACTGACTTCTTTCTGAAAAGTTCGCGACAGAATTACAAATGTGTTGACTTAATGAAAGTACACGCGAGAGCCAATTGGAGCGTCCCTCGATGTGTGACTGGAACGATGAAAAGTTTCCAAATTCACATCTCTAGCTGTAAATATTTACCCGATACGGATACTCGATACATCCTGCAGCTTTTACATTACCGGATGTTTCATATTTTTGTAGCTAAACTACGAGGTAAAATTCTGTCAAAGTAATATGAGCTTGAAATTGATCGAGAAAAGAATTATAATTGTGTTACCATTAAAGAATACAAATAATTGTGTGACCATTTGGTTGCTTAAGGCTCAGTTTATGGAAAGGTCGTTTTCGCTGAAGAAAATTGTTAGATTTTCCTAAAAAATAGCGGGCTTGTGAAGAAAGATAGTTTATATTCCACATATGTTTACATTTGCATATTGTTATAAACAGTCTTATAAAATTCTCATTTCTCTTGATTCTCCAGTTTTCGAAGAGCCTGTCGCGTACACCGTCGCCGTTCAAGAAGACCGAAGATATCGTGGCAGCAGCGGCTAAAATCAAACAAACGATCAAGTATGTTGCAAGTCGTTTACTTTATGTATAGTATGTATTTATGTATAGTATAATCTACTCTCAATAAACGCAATTGTTTTATTTTCAGGGAAGACGTTAAGGATGATTCGCCGAAGATCGGAGAAGCAGGTTTCCCTATTGGAGATGCTTTCCCCTTGAAGAAAGACGACAAATCCTTGAAGTCAACGAAATTAATAACAGAAGACAAGAAGTCTGCTCAGAAACCGTTGGAACCTGCATTATCCAAGAAACCCGTGGAAGTGGCTAAGAAAGCGAAAAGAGAAAAGCGCGACGGTTCCACGGACAGTGAAGACAGCGATGTCGAAGGTAAAATATATATTTCAATCGATCGATAACATGTGAGAAGTGTTAGAGCTCGGTTTTTTGGACGGTCCTTATTTATTTACAGACAAGAGAAAGTCGAGAAAGCTGGAAAAGCCAAGGAAATCCAGAAAAGGATCGACGGACGAAGATAAGTCTGATAAGAGCAAGGCGGAATCCAGTTCGGATTCCGACGATGACAGAAAACATTCGGACAAGAATAAAAAAACTAGAGAGATTGTTAGACCTGGTTAGTGTTTCGCAAATAATTGGCGCGTCTGTGATTTAAAATCGATGTGATTTGTGTTAATTTTCGTTACTCCCCAATAGATTCCTCGACGGACGATCGTAACAAAGATCGAAAGGACAGCAGAAAACGCGAAATTAGCGAGAACGATTCGCGAAAACGCTCGAAGAAGGAGACCGAAGAGGAAATGAAAAAATCAAAAAGACCGCGAAAAGACTCATCCTCGGGCGAGGAGGAGCAGAAAGCCGCCAAGAGGGGGAGGAGCGAAGATGATAGATCGAGATCTCGAAAGTCAAGGAAGGACTCGAGCTCCGACGAGGAGCCCAAGAAGACGAAGAAGAGACGGGATACTTCATCGGATGATGAGAAGTCTCGATCGCGAAAATCGAGGAAAGATTCGACGAGCGAGGACGAATCCAAATCAAAATCAAAGAAATCCAAGCGTGACTCCAGTTCTGAAGACGACGATGTCGCGGACAAGGACGCGAAGAAGAAGAGGAAGGTTGACGACAGTTCGGACGACGAGAAGGTGAAGAAGAAGCGTAAGAAAAAGGCGAAAACCAGCACCAGTGAGTCCGAGGTAATGACGGGACGCACATTTACACAAATTTATTAATCTCCCTCCCTCCCCCCCCCTTTTTTTCATACATTTCGTTCATGGAGTTCGTGCGGTATTTTCAGGAGAGCGAGATCGAGGAGAAGAAGAAGAAGAAGGAGAAGAAGCATAAGAAACATAAGAAGCATAAGAAGCACAGGAAGCACAAGAAGAAGAAGGTTGCCGATTCAGATGAGTCTGACGTAAGTGAAGGTAATACCGAGGAGCTGGAAAAGAAACTTCGGGAAAAAGCGCTAAAGTCGATGAAAAAGGGACACAGCATTGAACGAAGTGATTGAGACATTAATGTGTGACTTCCGAGGATGTGTGTCGGGAAATCGTACATTTGTATCGCGAGATACTCTCGTTGTGTGCTGCAGATACGAACTCTTATTTCGTATCGGTTGGATTGGATTGTTATTCTCTATGCATCACTCAATCCCTTCGTGACAAGGTCGAACGACACTCCTGGTGTTACGATAATTCCTTCTCGCACGCGCGGAGAACATTGCGACTTCACTTTTTTCTCTTTTCTTTTTTCTCTCTCTCTCTCTCTCCCTTTTAAGTTTACACTCTACTTGTCGGAATTACACGACAATTCATTATATCGTATCAGTAAACGGGCATAGTATGCTATTCATACCTGACATTGAAATCGAGATTTTACATTTCCATAGAGTCCGACGAGAATATAGAGTTGATGATGATACGATCCCTTTCGAAGTTCTTAGGTTCCTAAGTACGATTAAGTGGATTGAGGACTCGTATACACGACGATCTGTTTTATCGTTCATTTGTATAAAACTTGGTTCTCGGCCCAGTGTTTAAAGAATAATAAATAACGTAATGGATGATGATATTACAGCAACATTACACAAGCCGCAGAACTATCAAACATCTATCCACGCTCCCGATTGACACGATCATTTCTATTTTACAGTGAACTGCTAATTTCTTCTAGACTTCAGAGTCGCCATACCGAATTTGCATACGTGATGTAGCTTATTTAATAATTCACGTATATTCTCTAGTACTGAAAGGTAAAATACACAGCATTGAGAATTATAATACGTTTTTTTTATTTCTATATGTCTTACAGTGAACGACCTTTTCTTTATATATGTATATGTGTGTGTGTGTGTGTGTGTGTTTATGCCAAGGTTAGGAAGTAACACGTTATTTGAAGTAATGTTATTTTTCGGGGAGTAATGGCGTTATTTTTCTTGGTTAGTAACGATCACAGTAACATTATTATATTTAATATTAATTATGCTGTAGTGTAGCGATAACGAACATAATCGTTACGTTCGCATATGTAAAATATACTTTCATAAGATGGACGGTACCGAAACGGGAAAAGGGAAACCTCAAAACTAAGGGAGTGAAAAAAGTAACGAAAGTTGTGACGATTCGTTATTTCTTGTGTCACGGAACAGATGAGTTATTTTTCAAAATAAGCAACACTATTTACTTTTGAAAGAGCAACTTTTCTAATCACGGATCTTCTGTAGAAACCTATATCAATTAATTAATTATTAAAGAGTCAACAATAAATTTGTAAAATTCATTATATATGAAATTAATTAAAGATATTAAAATCACACACATTCGAAGATTTCCAGACCCGCCGACGTACGTTGCAAATTTGACGGAGGTAGTAGCGTTTCATTAATCATACGAGGAATCGACAAGGACACCGGCTGTTTCTACATTCATAAACGAGAGATTCTGACGACGATGATCGATGGCCGAGAAGCATACCTCCAGTAAACTATCATAACATTGCTCTTGGTTCGATCTCCTCATTCGACTACTGCCGTTCCGATTCTCCTGAAATTAATATAGAGCNCCCCCCCCCCAGAATCCCTCAAATAAGAATCGTATGTAATATAATACGTTTGACTTTGTAATCAAAATTGGCGTCTGATTTGTCACTGAAAATTTTACCTACGAAGAGTGTCTATATATCGGATATAAATCTTGAAAGATTAATATATCACATTTCGAATCTAAGAAACATCAATGCATATGTAATGCATGAATTATTTTTCTCCTTTGTTGATCCTTTTGTGTAGAACTTTCCGAGGATATATATGTATGAGGGGTGTTCTGTGAGAAAACCGACAAATTTCCAGAATGGTTCTCGAGATAATTCTAAATAAAACGGTTCGGATACATCATAGGTTAATTCGATTCCAATTATCGAGATACCGAGAACTTGATTAATATCGTAACAAGCGGAAAAACCACCGGACATTTATAATTTTAGATAAATATTATTTTCATCAGTAATACATCAGTGATATAATGATATTATTTGTATAAAACGTCCGCTTTCATTAACGTCAATTACATTTCTTATATCTCGATAAGCGAGCCGAATCGATCTGTGATATACATGAAATATACTTCTTTGCTTAGGATGACCTTTAGAACACATTCTAGAACTTTGTCGATTTTCTCGCGAAACCACCCTGTGTGCGATCCACGTCTTATTCAGAGATACGCTGTATCATAAAAGAAAAAAGAAAAAAAGATAAAAGTTGGTCAATTCGTTAGAAATTAATCTCTTCCATTTTCATCCTCCACCTTCGAGCAACGATTTGTCCCCGAGATAGAGATCTTTTTATTCGACAATCAGCTCCTCGTCACTTCCGATCGAACAAGGTGTCGAACTAATCGGCGAGAAATCGGCAGACGTCCACCACCCCCCGCCCACGCTCGCAGATAAGCGGCATCGCTGCGGTAACCTGCGGAAGACTGCGGCGACGGCGGCGATTGACGACGGCGACGTTTTCAGGACGGCTAGTAGCATAGGTAGTGACATGGACAGGAGGAGAGCATAGCCGCCGTGTGATGAGGTCATCGTATGGTTTTTTAGCCGCGCCGCGCGCCGGCAGTCGCGACGCGGAGCGCCCGAACGCCGGCCGCTCGCACGCGTTCCCGTTGCCAGAGCGCGCGCGCGCGCGCGCACACAGCCGAGCGCGAGAGAGGAGCGGTGCTGCGAGCGAGCGAGCGAGAGAGAGCGAGCCCGGCCACATGCGACGTGCCACGTGCCACGGCGTTCCAGCGCCCCGCGAGTGCTCCCAGGACGATCGCGCGCCTGTTCGTCCTTCGTTAACAGGTGGTGAAATCGCTCCTATCTTCCGATACCTTCTCGATTCCCGCCTCCGTCTCTCGTCACCGTCGGCTCGTCTCGCACCCTCGCGTCCCGAAGAGATGCCGCGTCCTTAGATCGGGGGTCCTCTGCCAGGAGAGCGCTGATCGGCCGCTGATCTGTCGTCCAGTCGACCGCGATCTCGACGTCGTGAAATCGGCGGCCCAGCTCGGGGACACACCAAGCGGCGAGATTCGATTTTGGAGATTTCGAGATGCCCGACCTCGCTCACCGCGCGAGAGGTGTTCGATCCCGGCGGGGCCCGGTGTTTTCCCGCGGGGATAAATCCGCGAAAAGTCGCGCCTGTGGATTGCTGCTACGCAGTTCGCCGCCTTCGAAGGCACCGCACGAAATGCACGCGCGCTTCTTTCACCCGATACCGTGAAGCCCAGGCGGGACGCACATATGGATGTCAGCCGTCGTGGACTCGCGATCCACCGGTCAGTCGTGAATCTTTTCATTCAACGTGCACTCGTGAAAAGTGAAAATTGCCCGAAACTCGGAAACACACACACACACACATACACACACACATATATATATATATATGCGGAGGTTTTCGTTTCTCACGAGTTTTTCAGGAGCCGATCGTGAATATTTTCCTCTCTAGCGTGGACTCGTGAAAAGTGGGAATTCTTTCACGTAAAAGCACACATAAGAAAATCGTTCGCTTTTCGCGAATTCGCAACCATAGGAAAAGATTCACGATCGTTTTCCCCAGAAGGAGGCGGGGGGAGGGGGGGGGGAGTAAACGTGAATCTTTCTTCTGTAGTTTAAAATTCGTGTGAAAGGTGGTGTGCGTAAATTTTGCAAACATCTGCGAGTTCGAAAATGTTGACTTTTCACGAGTTTCGCGCCGGAGGAAAGGATTCGCGAGCGATGTCTGTCGCGATGCGTACCTCCGCATCGACTCGCCGTTTGGATCATCTCGCCTGTCATGTTGCGCGTTCACGGTTCGAAAAGCGCCGCGGCCGCTTGCGCACGAGTATGCGAGAATAAAAGCGCAATTTGGGAAGGAAAGAGACAGGGTCAAATTGTACATCCCGACGTAGGAGAGAGTATCGACGAGGTCGCTCGATTCGATCGATCGATGGAGTTGATATAATTTATTCACGAGTCCCCCTCCTCGATCTTTCGGTAATCCAGCGAGCTATTCCCGCGCGCGAGACGAGCCACGTTTCAGGTGTATTTCCACGTCCCGGCTGCCCCGCACGCTCAAGATATTTTTCACCTCGCACGGCGAGAGACCGCCCTTTCTACCATTGCATACGATTATTTTCACAATGCGCGCCGCGGTGCATGCGGGACAATCGTCACGCATGATCGTCACACGTATTCGCCGCGTGTCGAAAACCGGCAATCGAAACCGGTCATTTCGATCGCGCGTTTCCGCGCTCGCGTATCGAGAACCGCGCGAAAAGCGAGACCGCTCTCCCCCTCTCTCTCTCTCTCTCTTTCTCTCCGTTTGTTCATGAAAATCACCGAAGGATTTTTCCGCGCCTTATCTGTAACACTAATTTCGCTTATCGCTTATCTACGACATTGGCATTACAGCTGATAATATTGATAATACCGAAACCAGTCACTCCCGATAAATCGTGATTTTGTTGTTCGATCTCCTTGATTTTCTTCTGTTTTTTTTTTCTTTTTTTATCCAATCGCCGTGGAACACCGACTGATTTGATATCGCCGACACGATTCGAAATCGGAGGCTTTCCGCGACGGGTTTCAGTCGGAATCGCGACGGGTTCTCGACCACCGGCTGTCTCGGAGAGGGTACGAACATTCGACTCGAATAAAGCGCCGTTTCCGGCATCGTATCGGCCGGTAGAGCGGATTTGAAGTTCGGTCAGCCGCGTGCGCGCGCGTTCTTAAACCTGTTTTGTACTCCCCCTCAGACATCGGATACATCGACGGGTTTTCGAGCAGTCGACGTTCGCGCGTTTCTTCCTGAAAGTTCTCTCGCGCCGAGATCGCGGCTTCTCTTCTCGAAGGGAGTCCTCCCCTCCCCCCC